>NW_028270191.1:10641429-10733929 GCF_037043375.1 Chiloscyllium plagiosum
AGTGTCCAGGGATGTGCAGGTTAGGGTGGATTGGCCATGCTAAATTGTCCCATAGTATCCAGGGATGTGCAGGTTAGGGTGGACTGGCCATGCTAAATTGTCCCATAGTGCCCAGGGATGTGCAGGTTAGGGTGGATTGGCCGTGCTAAATTGTCCCATAGTGCCCAGGGTTGTGCAGGTTAGGGTGGATTGGCCATGCTAAATTGTCCCATAGTGCCCAGTGATGTGCAGGTTAGGGCGGATCGGCCATGTTAAATTGTCCCATAGTGCCCAGTGATGTGCAGGTTAGGGTGGATGGGCCTGCTAAATTGTCCCATAGTGCCCAGGGATGTGCAGGTTAGGGTGGATTGGCCATGCTAAATTGTCCCATAGTGTCCAGGGATGTGTAGGTTAGGGTGGATTGGCCATGCTAAATTGTCCCATAGTGCCCAGGGATGTGCAGGTTTGGGTGGATTGGCCATGCTAAATTGTCCCATAGTGTCCAGGGATGTGCAGGTTAGGGTGGATTGGCCATGCTAAATTGTCCCATAGTGCCCAGGGATGTGCAGGTTTGGGTGGATTGGCCATGCTAAATTGTCCCATAGTGTCCAGGGATGTGCAGGTTAGGGTGGATTGGCCATGCTAAATTGTCCCATAGTGTCCAGGGATGTGCAGGTTAGGGTGGATTGGCCATGCTAAATTGTCCCATAGTGTCCAGGGATGTGCAGGTTAGGGTGGATTGGCCATGCTAAATTGTCCCATCGTGCCCAGGGATGTGCAGGTTAGGGTGGATTGGCCGTGCTAAACTGTCCCATAGTGCCCAGGGATGTGCAGGTTAGGGTGGATTGGCCATGCTAAATTGTCCCATAGTGTCCAGGGATGTGCAGGTTAGGGTGGATTGGCCATGCTAAATTGTCCCATAGTGTCCAGGGATGTGCAGGTTAGGGTGGATTGGCCATGCTAAATTGTCCCATAGTGCCCAGGGATGTACAGGTTAGGGTGGATTGGCCATGCTAAATTGTCCCATAGTGTCCAGGGATGTGCAGGTTAGGGTGGATTGGCCATGCTAAATTGTCCCATAGTGCCCAGGGATGTGCAGGTTAGGGTGGATTGGCCGTGCTAAACTGTCCCATAGTGTCCAGGGATGTGCAGGTTAAGGTGGATTGGCCGTGCTAAACTGTCCCATAGTGCCCAGGGATGTGCAGGTTAGGGTGGATTGGCCATGCTAAATTGTCCCATAGTGTCCAGGGATGTGCAGGTTAGGGTGGATTGGCCATGCTAAATTGTCCCATAGTGCCCAGGGATGTGCAGGTTAGGGTGGATTGGCTGTGCTAAACTGTCCCATAGTGTCCAGGGATGTGCAGGTTAGGGTAGATTGGCCGTGCTAAACTGTCCCATAGTGTCCAGGGATGTGCAGGTTAGGGTGGATTGGCCATGCTAAATTGTCCCATAGTGTCCAGGGATGTGTAGGTAAGGGTGGATTGGCCATGCTAAATTGTCCCATAGTGCCCAGGGATGTGCAGGTTAGGGCGGATTGGCCATGCTAAATTGTCCCATAGTGCCCAGGAATGTGCGGGTTAGGGTGGAATGGCCATGCTAAATTGTCCCATAGTGTCCAGGGATGTGTAGGTTAGGGAGGATTGGCCGTGCTAAATTGTCCCATAGTGCCCAGGGATGTGTAGTTTAGGGTGGATTGGCCATACTAAATTGTCCCATAGTGCCCAGGGATGTGCAGGTTAGGGTGGATTGGCCGTGCTAAACTGTCCCATAGTGTCCAGGGATGTGCAGGTTAAGGTGGATTGGCCGTGCTAAACTGTCCCATAGTGCCCAGGGATGTGCAGGTTAGGGTGGATTGGCCATGCTAAATTGTCCCATAGTGTCCAGGGATGTGCAGGTTAGGGTGGATTGGCCATGCTAAATTGTCCCATAGTGCCCAGGGATGTGCAGGTTAGGGTGGATTGGCCGTGCTAAACTGTCCCATAGTGTCCAGGGATGTGCAGGTTAGGGTGGATTGGCCGTGCTAAACTGTCCCATAGTGTCCAGGGATGTGCAGGTTAGGGTGGATTGGCCATGCTAAATTGTCCCATAGTGTCCAGGGATGTGCAGGTTAGGGTGGATTGGCCATGCTAAATTGTCCCATAGTGTCCAGGGATGTGCAGGTTAGGGTGGATTGGCCATGCTAAATTGTCCCATAGTGTCCAGGGATGTGCAGGTTAGGGTGGATTGGCCATGCTAAATTGTCCCCGTAGTGCCCAGGGATGTGCAGGTTAGGGTGGATTGGCCATGCTAAATTGTTCCATAGTGCCCAGGGATGTGTAGGTTAGGGTGGATTGGCCATGCTAAATTGTCCCATAGTGTCCAGGGATGTGCAGGTTAGGGTGGATTGGCCATGCTAAATTGTCCCATAGTGCCCAGGGATGTGCAGGTTAGGGTGGATTGGCCATGCTAAATTGTCCCATAGTGTCCAGGGATGTGCAGGTTAGGGTGGATTGGCCATGCTAAATTGTCCCATAATGCCCAGGGATGTGTTGGTTAGGGTGGATTGGCCATGCTAAATTGTCCCATAGTGCCCAGTGATGTGCAGGTTTGTGTGGATTGGCCATGCTAAATTGTCCCATAGTGTCCAGGGATGTGCAGGTTAGGGTGGATTGGCCATGCTAAATTGTCCCATAGTGTCCAGGGATGTGCAGGTTAGGGTGGATTGGCCATGCTAAACTGTCCCATAGTGCCCAGTGATGTGCAGGTTAGGGTGGATTGGCCATGCTAAACTGTCCCATAGTGCCCAGTGATGTGCAGGTTAGGGTGGATTGGCCATGCTAAACTGTCCAGGGATGTGCAGACTCAGTGGATGAACCATGGGAAACACGGGGTTGCAGGGATGGGATGGGTGTAGGTAGGATGCTCTTTGCTCGGTCAGCTCGCATTCAATGGACCGAATGGCCAGCTTGCCCACTGTCGAGGTTCTATAATGACTCCAATAGAATGGTCAAACATGATTTCCTGTTCACAAAGCCATGTCACTTCTGCATGATGACCTCGAAACTTTCCAAGTCAATCCCTGTTGTAACTTTGCCTGTTGGAGCTTCTAACATTTCCACCCTTTTTAGATTAGATTTAATTACATTACAGTGTGGAAACAGGCCCTTCGGCCCAACAAGTCCACACCGACCCGACGAAGCGCAACCCACCCATACCCCTACATTTACCCCTTACCTAACACTACGGGCAATTTCGCATGGCCAATTCACCTGACCTGCACATCTTTGGACTGTGGGAGGAAACCGGAGCACCCGGAGGAAACCCACACAGACACGGGGAGAACGTGCAAACTCCACACAGCCAGTCGCCTGAGGCGGGAATTGAACCCGGGTCTCTGGCGCTGTGAGGCAGCAGTGCTAACCACTGTGCCACCGTGCCGACCACCCTGTGACAGATGTTCCTCGACCTGGCCTGTATTTTCCTGCTTTCCCCTTCCTTTTGGAATAAAGAATTAAATGTGCCACCTTCCAATCAAAGGAACCTTCCCTGAATCTCAGGACCCCTTGGAATATTAAAATCAAGGCATCAACTATCTCCCCAGTTATTTCTTTTCAGACCCTGGGACGATCAAGACCTGGGCACTGGTCAGTGATAGCTCCAACAATTTACTCTGTGCCACTGATTGTAATTTTGTGATTGAGCTGTTTCTGAGATGGTGCCTGAACCCTCTGCAATGAATACTGACCCAAAATACCTGTTCGGTTCATCAGTCAACTCCTTTTCATCAAGAAAACCTTAGCCTTGCTTTTTATAGACTCATGCTCACTGTGAAAATTCTACTTTTTAACAAGTTATTTGTGGAAACTCTTTCTGTCCGCTTTTATATTTCTAGCGAGCTTTCTTTAAGACTCGCCTTTCGGCCTACTTTCTGATCCTGAACTTGTCGAGTTAACCACGGACAGTGGGTCCCTTGGAACTTTCCTTGCTGGTTTAGAATGTGTCGGATCTGTGTATTTTGAAATATCCCCTGAGCTGTGTGCTTCTTAGTGGTCCATGTATAGAATGAGCTTCCTGAGGGAGCAGTGAGTGTGGGCTCAGTTAACAACACTTAAAAGGTGCTTTGATAAGTACAAGAGTAGAGATGTATAGCATGAAAACAGACCCTTTGGTGCAACTCATCGATACCGATCAGATTAGTAGGAAAAGTTTGGTGGGTTGAGAGCCAGGAGCAGGCAGGTGGGACCAGTTCAGTTTGGGGTTATGGTTGGCATGGACTGGTTGGGCCGAAGGGTCTGTTTCCATGCTGAATGACTATGACTCTATCCCTGAATCAAATGTGCCTGTTCATTTTAGCTCCCGTTCTCTCCTCATTGCCCGGATTTAAGTTGACTAACACTAGTCCCGGACCCGCTCCTCCCTCGCTCGTGCTGAATGTGAAATTCACTTGTGTTCAGTCCACTGCTTCCGAGAGAGGGCTTCAATGTGAGATCATTCACTGGGATTTGGATGGTTGCTGGTGGGGAATGTTTGATGGGGGAACCAGTGTAGAGGGAGCTTTACTCGTGCAGCCCTTTCAACGTTCGACCACCCGTGTCGGAAGTGAGGGTTCGAGAGAGGACTTTGAGCCGAGTCTGTATTTCAAATTCAGCTGAAGCTGCACCACAACGTCAGGGTTGATGGGCCTTTGGATGGAAACAACAGCGGATAACGTCTGTTTTTTTTGTGCGCTCCAACCAGGCCCAGATCCAACTGGATTGCGGTGACGATAACGTCTGTGTGCCAGACCTCCAACTTTCTGTCAACGGGTAAGTGGCCTGGTAACTCTGCAAAGGAAAGGAGCAGCGGATTTCTGGACTGGGATCCGGGAAGTGGTGTCCTGATGGGTTGTGATCGGAATCTGTGGTCTTCCTGCAGGGACAGGAAGACGGTGTACCACGGGGATGACAACCCACTCACGCTGATTTTCGAGGCGAGGAATCTGGGGGAGGGAGGAGCCTATGAAGCAGAGCTCCACGTCTTTGTCCCCACCGAGGCGGAGTACAGCGGAATAGTGCGCAACGAGGTACGATCGGACACGGATTGCGTTCCGAACGGAATGCCGCAGTGACCGGTATCTTCTGCATTGGAAATCAAATCCCGCTCATAAAGAAAAGCAACACTGGACCATTAAATCCTTCCTGACCCTGTCCCTGTCCTTTGATGGGGGGATAGTGTAGAGGGAGCTTTACTCTGTATCGAACACCGTGCCGTCCCTGTCCTGGGAGTGTTTGATGGGGGACAGTGTAGAGGGAGCTTTACTCTGTATCTAATCCCATGCTCTCCCTGTCCTGGGAGTGTTTGATGGGGGGACAGTGTAGAGGGAGCTTTACTCTGTATCTAACCCCGTGCTGTCCCTGTCCTGGGAGTGTTTGATGGGGGGACAGTGTACAGGGAGCTTTACTCTGTATCGAACACCGTGCCGTCCCTGTCCTGGGAGTGTTTGATGGGGGGACAGTGTACAGGGAGCTTTACTCTGTATCTAACCCCGTGCCGTCCCTGTCCTGGGAGTGTTTGATGGGGGACAGTGTAGAGGGAGCTTTACTCTGTATCTAATCCCATGCTCTCCCTGTCCTGGGAGTGTTTGATGGGGGGACAGTGTAGAGGGAGCTTTACTCTGTATCTAACCCCGTGCTGTCCCTGTCCTGGGAGTGTTTGATGGGGGGACAGTGTAGAGAGAGCTTTACTCTGTATCTAACCCCGTGCTGTCCCTGTCCTGGGAGTGTTTGATGGGGACAGTGTAGAGAGAGCTTTACTCTGTATCTAACCCCGTGTTGTCCCTGGCCTGGGAGTGTTTGATGGGGGCACAGTGCAGAGGGAGCTTTACTCTGTATCTAACCCCGTGCTGTCCCTGTCCTGGGAGTGTTTGATGGGGGGACAGTGTAGAGGGAGCTTTACTCTGGCCCTAACCCCGTGCTGTCCCTGTCCTGGGAGTGTTTGATGGGGGACAGTGTAGAGGGAGCTTTACTCTGTATCTAATCCCATGCTCTCCCTGTCCTGGGAGTGTTTGATGGGGGGACAGTGTAGAGGGAGCTTTACTCTGTATCTAACCCCGTGCTGTCCCTGTCCTGGGAGTGTTTGATGGGGGGACAGTGTAGAGAGAGCTTTACTCTGTATCTAACCCCGTGCTGTCCCTGTCCTGGGAGTGTTTGATGGGGACAGTGTAGAGAGAGCTTTACTCTGTATCTAACCCCGTGTTGTCCCTGGCCTGGGAGTGTTTGATGGGGGCACAGTGCAGAGGGAGCTTTACTCTGTATCTAACCCCGTGCTGTCCCTGTCCTGGGAGTGTTTGATGGGGGGACAGTGTAGAGGGAGCTTTACTCTGGCCCTAACCCCGTGCTGTCCCTGTCCTGGGAGTGTTTGATGGGGGACAGTGTAGAGGGAGCTTTACTCTGTATCGAACCCCGTGCCGTCCCTGTCCTGGGAGTGTTTGATGGGGGACAGTGTAGAGGGAGCTTTACTCTGTATCGAACCCCGTGCCGTCCCTGTCCTGGGAGTGTTTGATGGGGGACAGTGTAGAGGGAGCTTTACTCTGTATCTAATCCCATGCTCTCCCTGTCCTGGGAGTGTTTGATGGGGGGACAGTGTAGAGGGAGCTTTACTCTGCATCGAACACCGTGCCGTCCCTGTCCTGGGAGTGTTTGATGGGGGACAGTGTAGAGGGAGCTTTACTCTGTATCTAATCCCATGCTCTCCCTGTCCTGGGAGTGTTTGATGGGGGGACAGTGTAGAGGCAGCTTTACTCTGTATCTAACCCCGTGCTGTCCCTGTCCTGGGAGTGTTTGATGGGGGGACAGTGTAGAGAGAGCTTTACTCTGTATCTAACCCCGTGCTGTCCCTGTCCTGGGAGTGTTTGATGGGGACAGTGTAGAGAGAGCTTTACTCTGTATCTAACCCCGTGTTGTCCCTGGCCTGGGAGTGTTTGATGGGGGCACAGTGCAGAGGGAGCTTTACTCTGTATCTAACCCCGTGCTGTCCCTGTCCTGGGAGTGTGTTGATGGGGGGACAGTGTAGAGGGAGCTTTACTCTGGCCCTAACCCCGTGCTGTCCCTGTCCTGGGAGTGTTTGATGGGGGACAGTGTAGAGGGAGCTTTACTCTGTATCGAACCCCGTGCCGTCCCTGTCCTGGGAGTGTTTGATGGGGGACAGTGTAGAGGGAGCTTTACTCTGTATCGAACCCCGTGCCGTCCCTGTCCTGGGAGTGTTTGATGGGGGAAAGTGTAGAGGGAGCTTTACTCTGTATCTAATCCCATGCTCTCCCTGTCCTGGGAGTGTTTGATGGGGGGACAGTGTAGAGGGAGCTTTACTCTGTATCTAACCCCGTGCTGTCCCTGTCCTGGGAGTGTTTGATGGGGGGACAGTGTAGAGAGAGCTTTACTCTGTATCTAACCCCGTGCTGTCCCTGTCCTGGGAGTGTTTGATGGGGACAGTGAAGAGAGAGCTTTACTCTGTATCTAACCCCGTGTTGTCCCTGTCCTGGGAGTGTTTGATGGGGGACAGTGTAGAGGGAGCTTTACTCTGTATCTAACCCCGTGCTGTGCCTGTCCTCAGAGAGTTTGATGAGGGGACAGTGTAGAGAGAGCTTTACTCTGTATCTAACCCCGTGCTGTCCCTGTCGTGGGAGTGTTTGATGGGGGGACAGTGTAGAGTGAGCTTTACTCTGTATCTAACCCCGTGCTGTTCCTGTCCTGGGAGTGTTTGATGTGGGGACAGTGTAGAGGGAGCTTTACTCTGTATCTAACCCCGTGCTGTCCCTGTCCTGGGAGTGTTTGATGGGGGGACAGTGTAGAGGGAGCTTTACTCTGTATCTAACCCTGTGCTGTCCCTGTCCTGGGAGTGTTTGATGGGGGGACAGTGTTGAGGGAGCTTTACTCTGTATCTAACCCCGTGCTGTCCCTGTCCTGGGGGTGTTTGATGGGGGGACAGTGTAGAGTGAGCTTTACTCTGTATCTAACCCCGTGCTGTCCCTGTCCTGGGGGTGTTTGATGGGTGGACAGTGTAGAGGGAGCTTTACTCTGTATCTAACCCCGTGCTGTCCCTGTCCTGGGAGTGTTTGATGGGGGGACAGTGTAGAGGGAGCTTTACTCTGTATCTAACCCCGTGCTGTCCCTGTCCTGGGAGTGTTTGATGTGGGGACAGTGTAGAGGGAGCTTTACTCTGTACCTAACCCCGTGCTGTCCCTGTCCTGGGAGTGTTTGATGGGGGGACAGTGTAGAGGGAGCTTTACTCTGTCCCTGTCCTGGGACTGTTTGATGGGGACAGTGTAGAGGGAGCTTTACTCTGTATCTAACCCCATGCTGTTCCTGTACTGGGAGTGTTTGATGGGGGGACAGTGTAGAGGGAGCTTTACTCTGTATCTAACCCCATGCTGTTCCTGTACTGGGAGTGTTTGATGGGGGGACAGTGTAGAGGGAGCTTTACTCTGTATCTAACCCCGTGGTGTCCCTGTCCTGGGAGTGTTTGAAGTGGGGACAGTGTAGAGTGAGCTTTACTCTGTATCTAACCCCGTGCTGTCCCTGTCCGGGGAGTGTTTCATGGGGGGACAGTGTAGAGGGAGCTTTACTCTGTATCTAACCCTGTGCTGTCCCTGTCCTGGGAGTGTTTGATGGGGGGATAGTGTAGAGGGAGCTTAACTCTGTATCTAACCCCGTGGTGTCCCTGTCCTGGGAGTGTTTGAAGTGGGGACAGTGTAGAGGGAGCTTTACTCTGTATCTAACCTCGTGCTGTCCCTGTCCTGGGAGTGTTTGATGGGGACAGTGTAGAGGGAGCTTTACTCTGTATCTAACCCTGTGCTGTCCCTGTCCTGGGAGTGTTTGATGGGGGACAGTGTAGAGAGAGCTTTAGTCTGTATCTAACCCCGTGCTGTCCTTGTCCTGGGAGTGTTTGATGGGGGGACAGTGTAGAGGGAGCTTTACTCTGTCCCTAGCCCGCTGCTGTCCCGGTCCTGGGACTGTTTGATGGGGACAGTGTAGAGGGAGCTTTACTCTGTATCTAACCCCGTGCTGTTCCTGTACTGGGAGTGTTTGATGGGGGGACAGTGTAGAGGGAGCTTTACTCTGTATCTAACTCCGTGCTGTCCTTGACCTGGGAGTGTTTGATGGGGGGACAGTGTAGAGGGAGCTTTACTCTGTCCCTGTCCTGGGACTGTTTGATGGGGACAGTGTCGAGTGAGCTTTATTCTGTATCTAACCCCGTGCCGTCCCTGTCCTGGGAGTGTTTGATGGGGACAATGTAGAGGGAGCTTTACTCTGTATCTAATCCCATGCTCTCCCTGTCCTGGGAGTGTTTGATGGGGGGACAGTGTAGAGGGAGCTTTACTCTGTATCTAACCCCGTGCTGTCCCTGTCCTGGGAGTGTTTGATGGGGGGACAGTGTAGAGAGAGCTTTACTCTGTATCTAACCCCGTGCTGTCCCTGTCCTGGGAGTGTTTGATGGGGACAGTGTAGAGAGAGCTTTACTCTGTATCTAACCCCGTGTTGTCCCTGTCCTGGGAGTGTTTCATGGGGGGACAGTGTAGAGGGAGCTTTACTCTGGCCCTAACCCCGTGCTGTCCCTGTCCTGGGAGTGTTTCATGGGGGACAGTGTAGAGGGAGCTTTACTCTGTATCGAACCCCGTGCCGTCCCTGTCCTGGGAGTGTTTGATGGGGGACAGTGGAGAGGGAGCTTTACTCTGTATCTAACCCCGTGCTGTGCCTGTCCTCAGAGAGTTTGATGAGGGGACAGTGTAGAGGGAGCTTTACTCTATATCTAACCCCGTGCTGTCCCTGTCCTGGAAGTGTTTGATGGGGACAGTGCAGAGGAAGCTTTACTCTGTATCTAACCCCGTGTTGTCCCTGGCCTGGGAGTGTTTGATGGGGGCACAGTGCAGAGGGAGCTTTACTCTGTATCTAACCCCGTGCTGTCCCTGTCCTGGGAGTGTTGATGGGGGGACAGTGTAGAGGGAGCTTTACTCTGGCCCTAACCCCGTGCTGTCCCTGTCCTGGGAGTGTTTGATGGGGGACAGTGTAGAGGGAGCTTTACTCTGTATCGAACCCCGTGCCGTCCCTGTCCTGGGAGTGTTTGATGGGGGACAGTGTAGAGGGAGCTTTACTCTGTATCGAACCCCGTGCCGTCCCTGTCCTGGGAGTGTTTGATGGGGGACACTGTAGAGGGAGCTTTACTCTGTATCTAATCCCATGCTCTCCCTGTCCTGGGAGTGTTTGATGGGGGGACAGTGTAGAGAGAGCTTTACTCTGTATCTAACCCCGTGTTGTCCCTGTCCTGGGAGTGTTTGATGGGGGACAGTGTAGAGGGAGCTTTACTCTGTATCTAACCCCGTGCTGTGCCTGTCCTCAGAGAGTTTGATGAGGGGACTGTGTAGAGAGAGCTTTACTCTATATCTAACCCCGTGCTGTCCCTGTCCTGGAAGTGTTTGATGGGGACAGTGAAGAGGAAGCTTTACTCTGTATCTAACACTATGCTGTCCCTGTCGTGGGAGTGTTTGATGGGGGGACAGTGTAGAGTGAGCTTTACTCTGTATCGAACCCCGTGCTGTTCCTGTCCTGGGAGTGTTTGATGTGGGGACAGTGTAGAGGGAGCTTTACTCTGTATCTAACCCCGTGCTGTCCCTGTCCTGGGAGTGTTTGATGGGGGGACAGTGTAGAGGGAGCTTTACTCTGTATCTAACCCCGTGCTGTCCCTGTCCTGGGAGTGTTTGATGGGGGGACAGTGTAGAGGGAGCTTTACTCTGTATCTAACCCTGTGCTGTCCCTGTCCTGGGAGTGTTTGATGGGGGGACAGTGTAGAGGGAGCTTTACTCTGTATCTAACCCCGTGCTGTCCCTGTCCTGGGGGTGTTTGATGGGGGGACAGTGTAGAGTGAGCTTTACTCTGTATCTAACCCCGTGCTGTCCCTGTCCTGGGGGTGTTTGATGGGTGGACAGTGTAGAGGGAGCTTTACTCTGTATCTAACCCCGTGCTGTCCCTGTCCTGGGAGTGTTTGATGGGGGGACAGTGTAGAGGGAGCTTTACTCTGTATCTAACCCCGTGCTGTCCCTGTCCTGGGAGTGTTTGATGTGGGGACAGTGTAGAGGGAGCTTTACTCTGTATCTAACCCCGTGCTGTCCCTGTCCTGGGAGTGTTTGATGGGGGGACAGTGTAGAGGGAGCTTTACTCTGTCCCTGTCCTGGGACTGTTTGATGGGGACAGTGTAGAGGGAGCTTTACTCTGTATCTAACCCCATGCTGTTCCTGTACTGGGAGTGTTTGATGGGGGGACAGTGTAGAGGGAGCTTTACTCTGTATCTAACCCCATGCTGTTCCTGTACTGGGAGTGTTTGATGGGGGGACAGTGTAGAGGGAGCTTTACTCTGTATCTAACCCCGTGGTGTCCCTGTCCTGGGAGTGTTTGAAGTGGGGACAGTGTAGAGTGAGCTTTACTCTGTATCTAACCCCGTGCTGTCCCTGTCCGGGGAGTGTTTCATGGGGGGACAGTGTAGAGGGAGCTTTACTCTGTATCTAACCCTGTGCTGTCCCTGTCCTGGGAGTGTTTGATGGGGGGATAGTGTAGAGGGAGCTTTACTCTGTATCTAACCCCGTGGTGTCCCTGTCCTGGGAGTGTTTGAAGTGGGGACAGTGTAGAGGGAGCTTTACTCTGTATCTAACCTCGTGCTGTCCCTGTCCTGGGAGTGTTTGATGGGGACAGTGTAGAGGAAGCTTTACTCTGTATCTAACCCTGTGCTGTCCCTGTCCTGGGAGTGTTTGATGGGGGACAGTGTAGAGAGAGCTTTACTCTGTATCTAACCCCGTGCTGTCCTTGTCCTGGGAGTGTTTGATGGGGGGACAGTGTAGAGGGAGCTTTACTCTGTCCCTAGCCCGCTGCTGTCCCGGTCCTGGGACTGTTTGATGGGGACAGTGTAGAGGGAGCTTTACTCTGTATCTAACCCCGTGCTGTTCCTGTACTGGGAGTGTTTGATGGGGGGACAGTGTAGAGGGAGCTTTACTCTGTATCTAACTCCGTGCTGTCCTTGACCTGGGAGTGTTTGATGGGGGGACAGTGTAGAGGGAGCTTTACTCTGTCCCTGTCCTGGGACTGTTTGATGGGGACAGTGTAGAGAGAGCTTTACTCTGTATCTAACCCCGTGCTGTCCCTGTCCTGGGAGTGTTTGATGGGGACAGTGTAGAGAGAGCTTTATTCTGTATCTAACCCCGTGCTGTCCCTGTCCTGGGAGTGTTTGATGGGGGCACAGTGTAGAGGGAGCTTTACTCTGTATTTAACCCCGTGCTGTCCCTGTCCTAGGAGTGTTTGATGGGGGGACAGTGTAGAGGGAGCTTTACTCTGTATCTAACCCCGTGCTGTCCCTGTCCTGGGAGTGTTTGATGGGGACAGTGTAGAGAGAGCTTTACTCTGTATCTAACCCCGTGTTGTCCCTGTCCTGGGAGTGTTTGATGGGGACAGTGTAGAGAGAGCTTTACTCTGTATCTAACCCCGTGTTGTCCCTGTCCTGGGAGTGTTTCATGGGGGGACAGTGTAGAGGGAGCTTTACTCTGGCCCTAACCCCGTGCTGTCCCTGTCCTGGGAGTGTTTGATGGGTGACAGTGTAGAGGGAGCTTTACTCTGTATCGAACCCCGTGCCGTCCCTGTCCTGGGAGTGTTTGATGGGGGACAGTGGAGAGGGAGCTTTACTCTGTATCTAACCCCGTGCTGTGCCTGTCCTCAGAGAGTTTGATGAGGGGACAGTGTAGAGGGAGCTTTACTCTGTATCTAACCCCGTGCTGTCCCTGTCCTGGAAGTGTTTGATGGGGACAGTGAAGAGGAAGCTTTACTCTGTATCTAACACTATGCTGTCCCTGTCGTGGGAGTGTTTGATGGGGGGACAGTGTAGAGTGAGCTTTACTCTGTATCGAACCCCGTGCTGTTCCTGTCCTGGGAGTGTTTGATGTGGGGACAGTGTAGAGGGAGCTTTACTCTGTATCTAACCCCGTGCTGTCCCTGTCCTGGGAGTGTTTGATGGGGGGACAGTGTAGAGGGAGCTTTACTCTGTATCTAACCCCGTGCTGTCCCTGTCCTGGGAGTGTTTGATGGGGGGACAGTGTAGAGGGAGCTTTACTCTGTATCTAACCCTGTGCTGTCCCTGTCCTGGGAGTGTTTGATGGGGGGACAGTGTAGAGGGAGCTTTACTCTGTCCCTAGCCCGCTGCTGTCCCGGTCCTGGGACTGTTTGATGGGGACAGTGTAGAGAGAGCTTTACTCTGTATCTAACCCCGTGCTGTCCCTGTCCTGGGAGTGTTTGATGGGGACAGTGTAGAGAGAGCTTTATTCTGTATCTAACCCCGTGCTGTCCCTGTCCTGGGAGTGTTTGATGGGGGCACAGTGTAGAGGGAGCTTTACTCTGTATTTAACCCCGTGCTGTCCCTGTCCTAGGAGTGTTTGATGGGGGGACAGTGTAGAGGGAGCTTTACTCTGTATCTAACCCCGTGCTGTCCCTGTCCTGGGAGTGTTTGATGGGGACAGTGTAGAGGGAGCTTTACTCTGTATCTAACCCCGTGTTGTCCCTGTCCTGGGAGTGTTTGATGGGGACAGTGTAGAGAGAGCTTTACTCTGTATCTAACCCCGTGTTGTCCCTGTCCTGGGAGTGTTTCATGGGGGGACAGTGTAGAGGGAGCTTTACTCTGGCCCTAACCCCGTGCTGTCCCTGTCCTGGGAGTGTTTGATGGGTGACAGTGTAGAGGGAGCTTTACTCTGTATCGAACCCCGTGCCGTCCCTGTCCTGGGAGTGTTTGATGGGGGACAGTGGAGAGGGAGCTTTACTCTGTATCTAACCCCGTGCTGTGCCTGTCCTCAGAGAGTTTGATGAGGGGACAGTGTAGAGGGAGCTTTACTCTGTATCTAACCCCGTGCTGTCCCTGTCCTGGGAGTGTTTGATGGGGGGACAGTGTAGAGGGAGCTTTACTCTGTATCTAACCCCGTGCTGTCCCTGTCCTGGAAGTGTTTGATGGGGGGACAGTGTAGAGAGAGCTTTACTCTGTATCTAACCCTGTGCTGTCCCTGTCCTGGGAGTGTTTGATGGGGGGATAGTGTAGAGGGAGCTTTACTCTGTATCTAACCCCGTGCTGTCCCTGTCCTGGGAGTGTTTGATGGGGGGACAGTGTAGAGGGAGCTTTACTCTGTATCTAACCCCGTGCTGTCCCTGTCCTGGGAGTGTTTGATGGGGACAGTGTAGAGGAAGCTTTACTCTGTATCTAACACTGTGCTGTCCCTGTCCTGGGAGTGTTTGATGGGGGACAGTGTAGAGAGAGCTTTAGTCTGTATCTAACCCCGTGCTGTCCTTGTCCTGGGAGTGTTTGATGGGGGGACAGTGTAGAGGGAGCTTTACTCTGTCCCTAGCCCGCTGCTGTCCCTGTCCTGGGAGTGTTTGATGGGGACAGTGTAGAGGGAGCTTTACTCTGTATCTAACTCCGTGCTGTCCTTGACCTGGGAGTGTTTGATGGGGGGACAGTGTAGAGGGAGCTTTACTCTGTCCCTGTCCTGGGACTGTTTGATGGGGACAGTGTAGAGGCAGCTTTACTCTGTATCTAACCCCGTGCTGTCCCTGTCCTGGGAGTGTTTGATGGGGGGCAGTGTAGAGGGAGCTTTACTCTGTATCTAATCCCATGCTCTCCCTGTCCTGGGAGTGTTTGATGGGGGGACAGTGTAGAGAGAGCTTTACTCTGTATCTAACCCCGTGCTGTCCCTGTCCTGGGAGTGTTTGATGGGGGGACAGTGTAGAGAGAGCTTTACTCTGTATCTAACCCCGTGTTGTCCCTCTCCTGGGAGTGTTTGATGGGGGGACAGTGTAGAGGGAGGCTTTACTCTGTATCGAACACCGTGCCGTCCCTGTCCTGGGAGTGTTTGATGGGGGACAGTGTAGAGGGAGCTTTACTCTGTATCTAATCCCATGCTCTCCCTGTCCTGGGAGTGTTTGATGGGGGGACAGTGTAGAGGGAGCTTTACTCTGTATCTAACCCCGTGCTGTCCCTGTCCTGGGAGTGTTTGATGGGGGGACAGTGTAGAGAGAGCTTTACTCTGTATCTAACCCCGTGCTGTCCCTGTCCTGGGAGTGTTTGATGGGGACAGTGTAGAGAGAGCTTTACTCTGTATCTAACCCCGTGTTGTCCCTGTCCTGGGAGTGTTTGATGTGGGGACAGTGTAGAGGGAGCTTTACTCTGTATCTAACCCCGTGCCGTCCCTGTCCTGGGAGTGTTTGATGGGGGGACAGTGTAGAGGGAGCTTTACTCTGTATCTAACCCTGTGCTGTCCCTGTCCTGGGGGTGTTTGATGGGGGGACAGTGTAGAGGGAGCTTTACTCTGTATCTCACCCTGTGCTGTTCCTGTCCTGGGAGTGTTTGATGGGGGGACAGTATAGAGGGAGCTTTACTCTGTATCTAACCCCGTGCTGTCCCTGTCCTGGGAGTGTTTGATGTGGGGACAGTGTAGAGAGAGCTTTACTCTGTATCTAACCCCGTGCTGTCCCTGTCCTGGGAGTGTTTGATGGGGGGACAGTGTAGAGGGAGCTTTACTTTGTCCCTGTCCTGGGACTGTTTGATGGGGACAGTGTAGAGGGAGCTTTACTCTGTATCTAACCCCATGCTGTTCCTGTACTGGGAGTGTTTGATGGGGGGACAGTGTAGAGGGAGCTTTACTCTGTATCTAACCCCATGCTGTTCCTGTACTGGGAGTGTTTGATGGGGGGACAGTGTAGAGGGAGCTTTACTCTGTATCTAACCCTGTGCTGTCCCTGTCCTGGGAGTGTTTGATGGGGGGGTAGTGTAGAGGGAGCTTTACTCTGTATCTAACCCCGTGCTGTCCCTGTCCTGGGAGTGTTTGATGGGGGGACAGTGTAGAGGGAGCTTTACTCTGTATCTAACCCCGTGCTGTCCCTGTCCTGGGAGTGTTTGATGGGGACAGTGTAGAGAGAGCTTTACTCTGTATCTAACCCCGTGCTGTCCCTGTCCTAGGAGTGTTTCATGGGGGGACAGTGTAGAGGAAGCTTTACTCTGGCCCTAACCCCGTGCTGTCCCTGTCCTGGGAGTGTTTGATGGGGGACAGTGTAGAGGGAGCTTTACTCTGTATCTATCCCCGTGCCGTCCCTGTCCTGGGAGTGTTTGATGGGGGACAGTGTAGAGGGAGCTTTACTCTGTATCGAACCCCGTGCCGTCCCTGTCCTGGGAGTGTTTGATGGGGGACAGTGTAGAGGGAGCTTTACTCTGTATCTAACCCCGTGCTGTGCCTGTCCTCAGAGAGTTTGATGAGGGTACAGTGTAGAGAGAGCTTTACTCTATATCTAACCCCGTGCTGTCCCTGTCCTGGAAGTGTTTGATGGGGACAGTGTAGAGGGAGCTTTACTCTGTATCTAACCCCGTGCTGTCCCTGTCCTGGGAGTGTTTGATGGGGGGACAGTGTAGAGAGAGCTTTACTCTGTATCTAACCCTATGCTGTCCCTGTCGTGGGAGTGTTTGATGGGGGCACAGTGTAGAGTGAGCTTTACTCTGTATATAACCCCGTGCTGTTCCTGTCCTGGGAGTGTTTGATGTGGGGACAGTGTAGAGGGAGCTTTACTCTGTATCTAACCCCGTGCTGTCCCTGTCCTGGGAGTGTTTGATGGGGGGCCAGTGTAGAGGGAGCTTTACTCTGTATCTAACCCTGTGCTGTCCCTGTCCTGGGGGTGTTTGATGGGGGGACAGTGTAGAGGGAGCTTTACTCTGTATCTAACCCTGTGCTGTCCCTGTCCTGGGAGTGTTTGATGGGGGGACAGTGTAGAGGGAGCTTTACTCTGTATCTAACCCCGTGCTGTCCCTGTCCTGGGGGTGTTTGATGGGGGGACAGTGTAGAGGGAGCTTTACTCTGTATCTAACCCTGTGCTGTCCCTGTCCTGGGAGTGTTTGATGGGGGGACAGTGTAGAGGGAGCTTTACTCTGTATCTAACCCCGTGCTGTCCCTGTCCTGGGAGTGTTTGATGTGGGGACAGTGTAGAGGGAGCTTTACTCTGTATCTAACCCCGTGCTGTCCCTGTCCTGGGAGTGTTTGATGGGGGGAGAGTGTAGAGGGAGCTTTACTCTGTCCCTGTCCTGGGACTGTTTGATGGGGACAGTGTAGAGGGAGCTTTACTCTGTATCTAACCCCATGCTGTTCCTGTACTGGGAGTGTTTGATGGGGGGACAGTGTAGAGGGAGCTTTACTCTGTATCTAACCCCATGCTGTTCCTGTACTGGGAGTGTTTGATGGGGGGACAGTGTAGAGAGAGCTTTACTCTGTATCTAACCCCGTGGTGTCCCTGTCCTGGGAGTGTTTGAAGTGGGGACAGTGTAGAGGGAGCTTTACTCTGTATCTAACCCCGTGCTGTCCCTGTCCTGGGAGTGTTTCATGGGGGGACAGTGTAGAGGGAGCTTTACTCTGTATCTAACCCCGTGCTGTCCCTGTCCTGGGAGTGTTTGATGGGGGAATAGTGTAGAGGGAGCTTTACTCTGTATCTAACCCCGTGCTGTCCCTGTCCTGGGAGTGTTTGATGGGGGGAATAGGGTAGAGGGAGCTTTACTCTGTATCTAACCTCGTGCTCTCCCTGTCCTGGGAGTGTTTGATGTGGACAGTGTAGAGGAAGCTTTACTCTGTATCTAACCCTGTGCTGTCCCTGTCCTGGGAGTGTTTGATGGGGGGACAGTGTAGAGGGAGCTTTACTCTGTATCTAACCCCATGCTGTTCCTGTACTGGGAGTGTTTGATGGGGGGACAGTGTAGAGAGAGCTTTACTCTGTATCTAACCCCGTGGTGTCCCTGTCCTGGGAGTGTTTGAAGTGGGGACAGTGTAGAGGGAGCTTTACTCTGTATCTAACCCCGTGCTGTCCCTGTCCTGGGAGTGTTTCATGGGGGGACAGTGTAGAGGGAGCTTTACTCTGTATCTAACCCCGTGCTGTCCCTGTCCTGGGAGTGTTTGATGGGGGAATAGTGTAGAGGGAGCTTTACTCTGTATCTAACCCCGTGCTGTCCCTGTCCTGGGAGTGTTTGATGGGGGGAATAGGGTAGAGGGAGCTTTACTCTGTATCTAACCTCGTGCTCTCCCTGTCCTGGGAGTGTTTGATGTGGACAGTGTAGAGGAAGCTTTACTCTGTATCTAACCCTGTGCTGTCCCTGTCCTGGGAGTGTTTGATGGGGGAATAGTGTAGAGGGAGCTTTACTCTGTATCTAACCCCGTGCTGTCCCTGTCCTGGGAGTGTTTGATGGGGGGAATAGGGTAGAGGGAGCTTTACTCTGTATCTAACCTCGTGCTCTCCCTGTCCTGGGAGTGTTTGATGTGGACAGTGTAGAGGAAGCTTTACTCTGTATCTAACCCTGTGCTGTCCCTGTCCTGGGAGTGTTTGATGGGGGACAGTGTAGAGAGAGCTTTAGTCTGTATCTAACCCCGTGCTGTCCTTGTCCTGGGAGTGTTTGATGGGGGGACAGTGTAGAGGAAGCTTTACTCTGTCCCTAGCCCGCTGCTGTCCCGGTCCTGGGACTGTTTGATGGGGACAGTGTAGAGGAAGCTTTACTCTGTATCTAACCCCGTGCTGTTCCTGTACTGGGAGTGTTTGATGGGGGGACAGTGTAGAGGGAGCTTTACTCTGTATCTAACCCCATGCTGTTCCTGTACTGGGAGTGTTTGATGGGGACAGTGTAGAGGGAGCTTTATTCTGTATCTAACCCTGTGCTGTCCCTGTCCTGGGAGTGTTTGATGGGGGGACAGTGTAGAGGCAGCTTTACTCTGTATCTAACCCCGTGCTGTCCCTGTCCTGGGAGTGTTTGATGTGGGGACTGTGTAGAGGGAGCTTTACTCTGTATCTAACCCCGTGCTGTCCCTGTCCTGGGAGTGTTTGATGGGGGGACAGTGTTGAGGGAGCTTTACTCTGTATCTAACCCCGTGCTGTCCCTGTCCTGGGAGTGTTTGATGGGGACAGTGTAGAGGGAGCTTTACTCTGTATCTAACCCCGTGCTGTCCCTGTCCCTGGGAGTGTTTGATGGGGGGACAGTGTAGAGAGAGCTTTACTCTGTATCTAACCCCGTGCTGCCCCTGTCCTGGGAGTGTTTGATGGGGACAGTATAGAGGGAGCTTTACTCTGTATCTAACCTCGTGCTGTCCCTGTCCTGGGACTGTTTGATGGGGACAGTGTAGAGAGAGCCTTAGTCTGTATCTAACCCCGTGCTGTCCTTGTCCTGGGAGTGTTTGATGTGGGGACAGTGTAGAGGGAGCTTTACTCTGTCCCTGTCCTGGGACTGTTTGATGGGGACAGTGTAGAGGGAGCTTTACTCTGTATCTAACCCCGTGCTGTCCCTGTCCTGGGACTGTTTGATGGGGACAGTGTAGAGGGAGCTTTACTCTGTATCTAACCCTGTGCTGTCCCTGTCCTGGGAGTGTTTGATGGGGGGACAGTGTAGAGAGGGCTTTACTCTGTATCTAACCCCGTGCTGTCCCAGTCCTGGGAGTGTTTGATGGGGACAGTGTAGAGGGAGCTTTACTCTGTATCTAACCCCGTGCTGTCCTTGTCCTGGGAGTGTTTGATGTGGGGACAGTGTAGAGGAAGCTTTACTCTGTATCTAACCCCGTGCTGTCCCTGTCCTGGGAGTGTTTGATGGGGACAGTGTAGAGGGAGCTTTACTCTGTATCTAACCCTGTGCTGTCCCTCTCCTGGGAGTGTTTGATGTGGGGACAGTGTAGAGGGAGCTTTACTCTGTATCTAACCCTGTGCTGTCCCTGTCCTGGGAGTGTTTGATGGGGGACAGTGTAGAGAGAGATTTACTCTGTATCTAACCCCGTGCTGTCCTTGTCCTGGGAGTGTTTGATGTGGGGACAGTGTAGAGGAAGCTTTACTCTGTATCTAACCCCGTGCTGTCCCTGTCCTGGGAGTGTTTGATGGGGGGACAGTGTAGAGGGAGCTTTACTCTGTATCTAACCCCGTGCTGTCCCTGTCCTGGGAGTGTTTGATGTGGGGACAGTGTAGAGGGAGCTTTACTCTGTATCTAACCCCGTGCTGTCCCTGTCCTGGGACTGTTTGATGGGGACAGTGTCGAGGCAGCTTTACTCTGTATCTATCCCCGTGCTGTCCCTGTCCTGGGAGTGTTTGATGGGGGGACAGTGTAGAGGAAGCTTTACTCTGTATCTAACCCCGTGCTGTTCCTGTATTGGGAGTGTTTGATGGGGGGACAGTGTAGAGGGAGCTTTACTCTGTATCTAACCCCATGCTGTCCCTGTCCTGGGAGTGTTTGATGGGGGGACAGTGTAGAGGGAGCTTTACTCTGTATCTAACCCCGTGCTGTCCCTGTCCTGGGAGTGTTTGATGGGGGACAGTGTAGAGAGAGATTTAGTCTGTATCTAACCCCGTGCTGTCCTTGTCCTGGGAGTGTTTGATGTGGGGACAGTGTAGAGGGAGCTTTACTCTGTCCTGTCCTGGGACTGTTTGATGGGGACAGTGTAGAGAGAGCTTTACTCTGTATCTAACCCCGTGCTGTCCCTGTCCTGGGAGTGTTTGATGGGGACAGTGTAGAGGGAGCTTTACTCTGTATCTAACCCCATGCTGTTCCTGTACTGGGAGTGTTTGATGGGGGACAGTGTAGAGGGAGCTTTCCTCTGTATCTAACCCCGTGCTGTCCCTGTCCTGGGAGTGTTTGATGGGGACAGTGTAGAGGGAGCTTTACTCTGTATCTAACCCCATGCTGTTCCTGTACTGGAAGTGTTTGATGGGGGGACAGTGTAGAGGGAGCTTTACTCTGTATCTAACCCCGTGCTGTCTCTGTCCTGGGAGTGTTTGATGGGGGGACAGTGTAGAGGGAGCTTTACTCTGTATCTATCCCCGTGCTGTCCCTGTCCTGGGAGTGTTTGATGTGGGGACAGTGTAGAGGGAGCTTTACTCTGTATCTATCCCCGTGCTGTCCCTGTCCTGGGAGTGTTTGATGGGGGGACAGTGTAGAGGGAGCTTTACTCTGTATCTATCCCCGTGCTGTCCCTGTCCTGGGAGTATTTGTGCTGTGTCGGTTCCTGAGAGGGACCTGAATGGTGTGGATGTGAATGATACAGTCTTTGTGTGTTGCCCTTGTTCACACGATTTGTCAGGAGAATGCTTTCTGTCCAGCAGGCCATAGTGCCCAGGGATGTGCAGGTTAGGGTGGATTGGCCATGCTAAATTGTCCCATAGTCCCCAGAGATGTGCAGGTTAGGGTGGATTGGCCATGCTAAATTGTCCCACAGTGCCCAGGGATGTGCATGTTAGGGTGGATTGGCCATGCTAAATTGTCCCATAGTGCCCAGGGATGTGCAGGTTAGGGTGGATTGGCCATGCTAAATTGTCCCATAATGCCCAGGGATGTGCAGGTTAGGGTGGATTGGCCATGCTAAATTGTCCCATAGTGCCCAGGGATGTGCAGGTTAGGGTGGATTGGCCATGCTAAATTGTCCCATAGTGCCCAGGGATGTGCAGGTTAGGGTGGATTGGCCATGCTAAATTGTCCCATAGTGTCCAGGGATGTGTAAGTTAGGGTGGATTGGCCATGCTAAATTGTCCCATAGTGCCCAGGGATGTGCAGGTTAGGGTGGATTGGCCATGCTAAATTGTCCCATAGTGTCTGATAGGCCTACCTCTGTCCTGTTCTGTGCCAGGCAGGGTTCTCCCACGCACAGAACGTGTCTCACCTTCTGGCTGTCCTCTTGGCAGAGTCTGGCGAAGCTGAGTTGCACGTACAGCAATGACACAGTGGTCTGTGACCTGGGCAACCCGATGAAATCTGGAGCCGAAGTAAGTGTGGAGAACGGGGGTGTGGGGAGAGTGTGTGTGTGTGTGTGTGTATGTGTGTGTTTGAGTGTGTGTGTGCATGTGTGTGTGAGTGTATGTGTGTATGTGTGTGTGAGTGTATGTGTTTGTGTATGTATGTGTGTGTATGTGTGAATGTGTGTGTGTATTTGTGTATGTGTGTGTGTGTATGTGTATGTGTGAGTGTGTGTGTGTATGTGTGAATATGTGTGTGTGTGAGTGTATGTGTGTATGTGTGAATGTGTGTGTGTGTGTATGTGTGAATGTGTGTGTGTGTGAGTGTGTGTGTGTATGTGTGAATGTGTGTGTATGTGTATGTGTGAATGTGTGTGCGTATTTGTGTATGTGTGAATATGTATTTGTGTATGTGTATTTGTGTATGTGTGAATATGTGTGAGTATATTTGTGTATGTGTGTGTGTGTGTGTGAGTATATTTGTGTCTGTGTGTGTGTGTGTGAATGTGTGTGTGTGAGTATATTTGTGTATGTGTGTGTGTGTGTGTGTGAGTATATTTGTGTGTGTGTGTGTGTGAGTATATTTGTGTATGTGTGTGTGTGTGTGTGAGTATATTTGTGTGTGTGTGTGTGCGTGTGAGTATATTTGTGTCTGTGTGTGTGTGTGAGTATATTTGTGTATGTGTGTGTGTGTGTGTGAGTATATTTGTGTATGTGTGTGTGTGTGTGAGTATATTTGTGTCTGTGTGTGTGTGTGTGTGAATGTGTGTGTGAGTATATTTGTGTGTGTGTGTGTGAGTATATTTGTGTCTGTGTGTGTGTGTGTGAATGTGTGTGTGTGAGTATATTTGTGTATGTGTGTGTGTGTGTGTGAGTATATTTGTGTATGTGTGTGTGTGAGTATATTTGTGTGTGTGTGTGTGAGTATATTTGTGTCTGTGTGTGTGTGTGAGTATATTTGTGTATGTGTGAGTATATTTGTGTATGTGTGTGTGTGTGTGAGTATATTTGTGTCTGTGTGTGTGTGAGTATATTTGTGTCTGTGTGTGTGTGTATGTGTGTGTGTGAGTATATTTGTGTGTGTGTGTGTGTGTGAGTATATTTGTGTATGTGTGTGTGTGTGTGAATGTCTGTGTGTGTGAGAATGTGTGTGAGTGTGTGAGTATATTTGTACATGTGTGTGATTATCCTGAGCTGGCTGCTGTTTGCTGATTGAGTCTTGTTGGAGTTCTCCCTGCTCCTGTTGTCCCTGCCCCTGTTGTCTCTGCCCCTGTTGTCCCTGCTCCTGTTGTCTCTGCTCCTGTTGTCCCTGCTCCTGTTGTCCCTGCTCCTGTTGTCCCTGCTCCTGTTGTCCCTGCTCCTGTTGTACCTGCTCCTGTTGTCCCTGCTCCTGCTCTACCTGCTCCTGTTGTACCTGCTCCTGTTGTCTCTGCCCCTGTTGTCTCTGCTCCTGTTGTACCTGCTCCTGTTGTCCATGCCCCTGTTCTCCCTGCTCCTGTTGTCCCTGCTCCTGTTGTACCTGCTCCTGTTGTACCTGCTCCTGTTGTCTCTGCTCCTGTTGTCCCTGCTCCTGTTGTCCCTGCTCCTGTTGTCCCTGCTCCTGTTCTACCTGCTCCTGTTGTCCCTGCTCCTGTTGTCCCTGCTCCTGTTGTCCCTGCCCCCGTTATCCCTGCTCCTGTTGTCCCTGCTCCTGTTGTCTCTGCTCCTGTTGTCCCTGCTCCTGTTGTCCCTGCTCCTGTTG
This sequence comes from Chiloscyllium plagiosum, assembly GCF_037043375.1. Taxonomy (NCBI): domain Eukaryota; kingdom Metazoa; phylum Chordata; class Chondrichthyes; order Orectolobiformes; family Hemiscylliidae; genus Chiloscyllium; species Chiloscyllium plagiosum. The sequence continues at coordinate 10,664,905 of NW_028270191.1, forward strand.
TCTCTGCTCCTGTTGTCCCTGCTCCTGTTGTCCCTGCTCCTGTTGTCCCTGCCCCCGTTGTCCCTGCTCCTGTTGTCCCTGCCCCTGTTGTCCCTGCTCCTGTTGTCCCTGCTCCTGTTGTCCCTGCTCCTGTTGTCCCTGCTCCTGTTGTCCCTGCTCCTGTTGTCTCTGCCCCTGTTGTCCCTGCTCCTGTTGTCTCTGCTCCTGTTGTCCCTGCCCCTGTTGTCTCTGCCCCTGTTGTCTCTGCTCCTGTTGTCCCTGCCCCTGTTGTCTCTGCTCCTGTTGTCGCTGCCCCTGTTGTCCCTGCTCCTGTTGTCCCTGCCCCTGTTGTCCCTGCCCCTGTTGTCTCTGCTCCTGTTGTCGCTGCCCCTGTTGTCCCTGCTCCTGTTGTCCCTGCTCCTGTTGTCCCTGCTCCTGTTGTCTCTGCCCCTGCTCCTGTTGTCTCTGCTCCTGTTGTCCCTGCCCCTGTTGTCTCTGCCCCTGTTGTCTCTGCTCCTGTTGTCTCTGCTCCTGTTGTCCCTGCCCCTGTTGTCTCTGCCCCTGTTGTCCCTGCCCCTGTTGTCCCTGCCCCTGTTGTCCCTGCCCCTGTTGTCCCTGCCCCTGTTGTCCCTGCTCCTGTTGTCCCTGCCCCTGTTGTCCCTGCTCCTGTTGTCCCTGCTCCTGTTGTCTCTGCCCCTGTTGTCCCTGCTCCTGTTGTCCCTGCTCCTGTTGTCCCTGCCCCTGTTGTCTCTGCCCCTGTTGTCCCTGCTCCTGTTGTCTCTGCTCCTGTTGTCCCTGCCCCTGTTGTCCCTGCTCCTGTTGTCTCTGCTCCTGTTGTCCCTGCTCCTGTTGTCCCTGCTCCTGTTGTCTCTGCCCCTGTTGTCCCTGCTCCTGTTGTCCCTGCTCCTGTTGTCCCTGCCCCTGTTGTCTCTGCCCCTGTTGTCCCTGCTCCTGTTGTCTCTGCTCCTGTTGTCCCTGCCCCTGTTGTCCCTGCTCCTGTTGTCCCTGCCCCTGTTGTCTCTGCCCCTGTTGTCCCTGCTCCTGTTGTCCCTGCTCCTGTTGTCCCTGCTCCTGTTGTATCCGCTCCTGTTGTCTCTGCTCCTGTTGTCCCTGCTCCTGTTGTCTCTGCCCCTGTTGTCCCTGCTCCTGTTGTCCCTGCTCCTGTTGTCCCTGCCCCTGTTGTCTCTGCCCCTGTTGTCCCTGCTCCTGTTGTCTCTGCTCCTGTTGTCTCTGCTCCTGTTGTCCCTGCCCCTGTTGTCTCTGCTCCTGTTGTCGCTGCCCCTGTTGTCCCTGCTCCTGTTGTCCCTGCTCCTGTTGTCCCTGCTCCTGTTGTCTCTGCCCCTGTTGTCCCTGCTCCTGTTGTACCTGCTCCTGTTGTCCCTGCTCCTGTTGTCCCTGCTCCTGTTGTCTCTGCTCCTGTTGTCCCTGCCCCTGTTGTCTCTGCCCCTGTTGTCTCTGCTCCTGTTGTCCCTGCCCCTGTTGTCCCTGCCCCTGTTGTCCCTGCTCCTGTTGTCCCTGCTCCTGTTGTCTCTGCCCCTGTTGTCCCTGCTCCTGTTGTCCCTGCCCCTGTTGTCTCTGCCCCTGTTGTCTCTGCTCCTGTTGTCCCTGCCCCTGTTGTCCCTGCCCCTGTTGTCCCTGCTCCTGTTGTCCCTGCTCCTGTTGTCCCTGCCCCTGTTGTCCCTGCCCCTGTTGTCCCTGCTCCTGTTGTCCCTGCTCCTGTTGTCCCTGCTCCTGTTGTACCTGCCCCTGTTGTCTCTGCCCCTGTTGTCTCTGCCCCTGTTGTCCCTGCTCCTGTTGTCCCTGCTCCTGTTGTCCCTGCTCCTGTTGTCCCTGCTCCTGTTGTCTCTGCCCCTGTTGTCTCTGCCCCTGTTGTCCCTGCTCCTGTTGTCCCTGCTCCTGTTGTCTCTGCCCCTGTTGTCCCTGCTCCTGTTGTCCCTGCCCCTGTTGTCTCTGCCCCTGTTGTCCCTGCTCCTGTTGTCCCTGCTCCTGTTGTCTCTGCTCCTGTTGTCCCTGCTCCTGTTGTACCTGCTCCTGTTGTCTCTGCCCCTGTTGTCTCTGCCCCTGTTGTCCCTGCTCCTGTTGTCCCTGCTCCTGTTGTCTCTGCCCCTGTTGTCCCTGCTCCTGTTGTCCCTGCCCCTGTTGTCCCTGCTCCTGTTGTCCCTGCTCCTGTTGTCCCTGCTCCAATTGTCCCTGCTCCTGTTGTCCCTGCTCCTGTTGTCCCTGCCCCTGTTGTCTCTGCCCCTGTTCTCCCTGCCCCTGTTGTCCCTGCTCCTGTTGTCCCTGCTCCTATTGTCTCTGCTCCTGTTGTCCCTGCTCCTGTTGTCCCTGCTCCTGTTGTCCCTGCTCCTGTTGTCCCTGCTCCTATTGTCCCTGCTCCTGTTGTCCCTGCTCCTGTTGTCCCTGCCCCTGTTGTCCCTGCCCCTGTTGTCGCTGCCCCTGTTGTCCCTGCTCCTGTTGTCCCTGCTCCTGTTGTCCCTGCTCCTGTTGTACCTGCTCCTGTTGTCTCTGCCCCTGTTGTCCCTGCTCCTGTTGTACCTGCTCCTGTTGTCCCTGCCCCTGTTGTCCCTGCTCCTGTTGTCCCTGCTCCTGTTGTCCCTGCTCCTGTTGTCCCTGCCCCTGTTGTCCCTGCCCCTGTTGTCTCTGCTCCTGTTGTACCTGCTCCTGTTGTCCCTGCCCCTGTTGTCACTGCCCCTGTTGTCCCTGCCCCTGTTGTCCCTGCTCCTGTTGTCCCTGCTCCTGTTGTCACTGCCCCTGTTGTCCCTGCCCCTGTTGTCCCTGCCCCTGTTGTCTCTGCTCCTGTTGTCCCTGCTCCTGTTGTCTCTGCTCCTGTTGTCCCTGCTCCTGTTGTCCCTGCTCCTGTTGTCCCTGCCCCTGTTGTCCCTGCCCCTGTTGTCCCTGCTCCTGTTGTACCTGCTCCTGTTGTCTCTGCTCCTGTTGTCCCTGCTCCTGTTGTCCCTGCTCCTGTTGTACCTGCTCCTGTTGTCACTGCTCCTGTTGTACCTGCTCCTGTTGTCCCTGCTCCTGTTGTCTCTGCTCCTGTTGTCCCTGCTCCTGTTGTCCCTGCTCCTGTTGTCCCTGCTCCTGTTGTCTCTGCTCCTGTTGTCCCTGCTCCTGTTGTCCCTGCCCCTGTTGTCTCTGCCCCTGTTGTCTCTGCTCCTGTTGTCCCTGCCCCTGTTGTCCCTGCTCCTGTTGTCCCTGCTCCTGTTGTCCCTGCTCCTGTTGTCTCTGCTCCTGTTGTCCCTGCTCCTGTTGTCCCTGCTCCTGTTGTACCTGCTCCTGTTGTCCCTGCCCCTGTTGTACCTGCTCCTGTTGTCCCTGCTCCTGTTGTCTCTGCTCCTGTTGTCTCTGCTCCTGTTGTCTCTGCTCCTGTTGTCCCTGCTCCTGTTGTCCCTGCCCCGGTTGTACCTGCTCCTGTTGTCCCTGCTCCTGTTGTCTCTGCTCCTGTTGTCCCTGCTCCTGTTGTACCTGCTCCTGTTGTCCCTGCTCCTGTTGTCCCTGCTCCTGTTGTACCTGCCCCTGTTGTACCTGCCCCTGTTGTCCCTGCTCCTGTTGTACCTGCTCCTGTTGTCACTGCTCCTGTTGTCCCTGCGCCTGTTGTCACTGCTCCTGTTGTCACTGCTCCTGTTGTCCCTGCTCCTGTTGTACCTGCTCCTGTTGTCCCTGCTCCTGTTGTCTCTGCCCCTGTTGTCCCTGCTCCTGTTGTCTCTGCCCCTGTTGTCTCTGCCCCTGTTGTCTCTGCTCCTGTTGTCCCTGCTCCTGTTGTCCCTGCTCCTGTTGTCCCTGCTCCTGTTGTCTCTGCTCCTGTTGTCTCTGCTCCTGTTGTCCCTGCCCCTGTTGTCCCTGCTCCTGTTGTCTCTGCCCCTGTTGTCTCTGCTCCTGTTGTCCCTGCTCCTGTTGTCCCTGCTCCTGTTGTCCCTGCTCCTGTTGTCTCTGCTCCTGTTGTCTCTGCTCCTGTTGTCCCTGCCCCTGTTGTCTCTGCTCCTGTTGTCGCTGCCCCTGTTGTCCCTGCTCCTGTTGTCCCTGCTCCTGTTGTCGCTGCCCCTGTTGTCCCTGCCCCTGTTGTCCCTGCTCCTGTTGTCCCTGCTCCTGTTGTCGCTGCCCCTGTTGTCCCTGCCCCTGTTGTCCCTGCTCCTGTTGTCCCTGCTCCTGTTGTCACTGCCCCTGTTGTCCCTGCCCCTGTTGTCCCTGCCCCTGTTGTCTCTGCTCCTGTTGTCCCTGCTCCTGTTGTCCCTGCCCCTGTTGTCTCTGCCCCTGTTGTCTCTGCTCCTGTTGTCCCTGCTCCTGTTGTCTCTGCTCCTGTTGTCCCTGCCCCTGTTGTCCCTGATCCTGTTGTCCCTGCTCCTGTTGTCCCTGCTCCTGTTGTCCCTGCTCCTGTTGTCTCTGCTCCTGTTGTCCCTGCTCCTGTTGTCCCTGCTCCTGTTGTACCTGCTCCTGTTGTCCCTGCTCCTGTTGTCTCTGCTCCTGTTGTCCCTGCTCCTGTTGTCCCTGCTCCTGTTGTACCTGCTCCTGTTGTCCCTGCTCCTGTTTTCTCTGCTCCTGTTGTTTCTGCTCCTGTTGTCCCTGCTCCTGTTGTCCCTGCTCCTGTTGTACCTGCTCCTGTTGTCACTGCTCCTGTTGTCCCTGCTCCTGTTGTCTCTGCTCCTGTTGTCCCTGCTCCTGTTGTCCCTGCTCCTGTTGTCCCTGCCCCTGTTTTCTCTGCTCCTGTTGTTTCTGCTCCTGTTGTCCCTGCTCCTGTTGTCCCTGCTCCTGTTGTACCTGCTCCTGTTGTCACTGCTCCTGTTGTCCCTGCTCCTGTTGTCTCTGCTCCTGTTGTCCCTGCTCCTGTTGTCCCTGCCCCTGTTGTACCTGCTCCTGTTGTTCCTGCTCCTGTTGTCCCTGCTCCTGTTGTACCTGCTCCTGTTGTCCCTGCTCCTGTTGTCTCTGCTCCTGTTGTTTCTGCTCCTGTTGTACCTGCTCCTGTTGTACCTGCTCCTGTTGTCACTGCTCCTGTTGTCCCTGCCCCTGTTGTCCCTGCTCCTGTTGTCCCTGCTCCTGTTGTACCTGCTCCTGTTGTCACTGCTCCTGTTGTCCCTGCCCCTGTTGTCCCTGCTCCTGTTGTCCCTGCTCCTGTTGTACCTGCCCCTGTTGTCCCTGCTCCTGTTGTCCCTGCTCCTGTTGTACCTGCTCCTGTTGTCACTGCTCCTGTTGTCCCTGCTCCTGTTGTCCCTGCTCCTGTTGTACCTGCTCCTGTTGTCACTGCTCCTGTTGTCCCTGCTCCTGTTGTACCTGCTCCTGTTGTCACTGCTCCTTTTGTCCCTGCTCCTGTTGTCCCTGCTCCTGTTGTACCTGCTCCTGTTGTCCCTGCTCCTGTTGTCCCTGCTCCTGTTGTACCTGCTCCTGTTGTCTCTGCCCCTGTTGTCCCTGCTCCTGTTGTACCTGCTCCTGTTGTCCCTGCCCCTGTTGTCCCTGCTCCTGTTGTCCCTGCTCCTGTTGTCCCTGCTCCTGTTGTCCCTGCTCCTGTTGTCTCTGCTCCTGTTGTCCCTGCTCCTGTTGTCCCTGCCCCTGTTGTACCTGCTCCTGTTGTCCCTGCTCCTGTTGTCCCTGCTCCTGTTGTACCTGCTCCTGTTGTCCCTGCTCCTGTTGTCTCTGCTCCTGTTGTTTCTGCTCCTGTTGTACCTGCTCCTGTTGTACCTGCTCCTGTTGTCACTGCTCCTGTTGTCCCTGCCCCTGTTGTCCCTGCTCCTGTTGTCCCTGCTCCTGTTGTACCTGCTCCTGTTGTCACTGCTCCTGTTGTCCCTGCCCCTGTTGTCCCTGCTCCTGTTGTCCCTGCTCCTGTTGTACCTGCCCCTGTTGTCCCTGCTCCTGTTGTCCCTGCTCCTGTTGTACCTGCTCCTGTTGTCACTGCTCCTGTTGTCCCTGCTCCTGTTGTCCCTGCTCCTGTTGTACCTGCTCCTGTTGTCACTGCTCCTGTTGTCCCTGCTCCTGTTGTACCTGCTCCTGTTGTCACTGCTCCTTTTGTCCCTGCTCCTGTTGTCCCTGCTCCTGTTGTACCTGCTCCTGTTGTCCCTGCTCCTGTTGTCCCTGCTCCTGTTGTACCTGCTCCTGTTGTCTCTGCCCCTGTTGTCCCTGCTCCTGTTGTACCTGCTCCTGTTGTCCCTGCCCCTGTTGTCCCTGCTCCTGTTGTCCCTGCTCCTGTTGTCCCTGCTCCTGTTGTCCCTGCTCCTGTTGTCTCTGCTCCTGTTGTCCCTGCCCCTGTTGTACCTGCCCCTGTTGTCCCTGCTCCTGTTGTCTCTGCTCCTGTTGTCCCTGCCCCTGTTGTACCTGCCCCTGTTGTCCCTGCTCCTGTTGTCCCTGCCCCTGTTGTCTCTGCCCCTGTTGTCTCTGCTCCTGTTGTCCCTGCTCCTGTTGTCCCTGCTCCTGTTGTCCCTGCCCCTGTTGTCTCTGCCCCTGTTGTCTCTGCCCCTGTTGTCCCTGCTCCTGTTGTCCCTGCCCCTGTTGTCCCTGCCCCTGTTGTCCCTGCTCCTGTTGTCCCTGCTCCTGTTGTCCCTGCTCCTGTTGTCCCTGCCCCTGTTGTCTCTGCCCCTGTTGTCTCTGCCCCTGTTGTCCCTGCTCCTGTTGTCCCTGCCCCTGTTGTCCCTGCTCCTGTTGTCCCTGCCCCTGTTGTCCCTGCCCCTGTTGTCCCTGCCCCTGTTGTCCCTGCCCCTGTTGTCCCTGCTCCTGTTGTCCCTGCTCCTGTTGTCCCTGCTCCTGTTGTCCCTGCCCCTGTTGTCTCTGCCCCTGTTGTCTCTGCCCCTGTTGTCCCTGCCCCTGTTGTCCCTGCTCCTGTTGTATCTGCTCCTGTTGTCCCTGCTCCTGTTGTCGCTGCTCCTGTTGTACCTGCTCCTGTTGTCCCTGCTCCTGTTGTCCCTGCTCCTGTTGTCCCTGCTCCTGTTGTATCTGCTCCTGTTGTCCCTGCTCCTGTTGTCCCTGCTCCTGTTGTACCTGCTCCTGTTGTCCCTGATCCTGTTGTCCCTGCCCCTGTTGTCCCTGCTCCTGTTGTCCCTGCCCCTGTTGTCTCTGCCCCTGTTGTCTCTGCCCCTGTTGTCCCTGCTCCTGTTGTCCCTGCCCCTGTTGTCCCTGCCCCTGTTGTCCCTGCTCCTGTTGTCCCTGCTCCTGTTGTCTCTGCTCCTGTTGTCCCTGCCCCTGTTGTACCTGCCCCTGTTGTCCCTGCTCCTGTTGTCCCTGCCCCTGTTGTCTCTGCCCCTGTTGTCCCTGCTCCTGTTGTCTCTGCCCCTGTTGTCCCTGCTCCTGTTGTCTCTGCTCCTGTTGTCCCTGCTCCTGTTGTCCCTGCTCCTGTTGTCTCTGCCCCTGTTGTCCCTGCTCCTGTTGTCCCTGCTCCTGTTGTCCCTGCCCCTGTTGTCTCTGCTCCTGTTGTCCCTGCCCCTGTTGTCCCTGCCCCTGTTGTCTCTGCTCCTGTTGTCCCTGCCCCTGTTGTCCCTGCTCCTGTTGTCCCTGCCCCTGTTGTCTCTGCCCCTGTTGTCTCTGCTCCTGTTGTCCCTGCTCCTGTTGTCTCTGCTCCTGTTGTCCCTGCCCCTGTTGTCCCTGCTCCTGTTGTCCCTGCCCCTGTTGTCTCTGCTCCTGTTGTCCCTGCTCCTGTTGTCACTGCCCCTGTTGTCCCTGCCCCTGTTGTCTCTGCCCCTGTTGTCCCTGCTCCTGTTGTCCCTGCCCCTGTTGTCCCTGCCCCTGTTGTACCTGCCCCTGTTGTCCCTGCTCCTGTTGTCCCTGCCCCTGTTGTCTCTGCCCCTGTTGTCCCTGCTCCTGTTGACTCTGCTCCTGTTGTCCCTGCTCCTGTTGTCCCTGCTCCTGTTGTCCCTGCCCCTGTTGTCTCTGCCCCTGTTGTCTCTGCCCCTGTTGTCCCTGCTCCTGTTGTCCCTGCCCCTGTTGTCCCTGCCCCTGTTGTCTCTGCTCCTGTTGTCCCTGCTCCTGTTGTCTCTGCCCCTGTTGTCCCTGCTCCTGTTGTACCTGCTCCTGTTGTCCCTGCCCCTGTTGTCCCTGCCCCTGTTGTCCCTGCTCCTGTTGTCCCTGCTCCTGTTGTCCCTGCTCCTGTTGTCCCTGCTCCTGTTGTCGCTGCTCCTGTTGTACCTGCTCCTGTTGTCTCTGCTCCTGTTGTCTCTGCTCCTGTTGTCGCTGCTCCTGTTGTACCTGCTCCTGTTGTCCCTGCTCCTGTTGTCCCTGCTCCTGTTGTCCCTGCTCCTGTTGTATCTGCTCCTGTTGTCCCTGCTCCTGTTGTCGCTGCTCCTGTTGTACCTGCTCCTGTTGTCCCTGCTCCTGTTGTCCCTGCTCCTGTTGTCCCTGCTCCTGTTGTATCTGCTCCTGTTGTCCCTGCTCCTGTTGTCCCTGCTCCTGTTGTACCTGCTCCTGTTGTCCCTGCTCCTGTTGTCACTGCTCCTGTTGTACCTGCCCCTGTTGTCCCTGCTCCTGTTGTCCCTGCCCCTGTTGTCCCTGCCCCTGTTGTCCCTGCCCCTGTTGTCCCTGCTCCTGTTGTCCCTGCTCCTGTTGTCCCTGCTCCTGTTGTCCCTGCTCCTATTGTCTCTGCTCCTGTTGTCTCTGCTCCTGTTGTCCCTGTTCCTGTTGTCCCTGCTCCTGTTGTCCCTGCTCCTGTTGTCCCTGCTCCTGTTGTACCTGCTCCTGTTGTCCCTGCTCCTGTTGTCTCTGCTCCTGTTGTCCCTGCTCCTGTTGTCTCTGCTCCTGTTGTCCCTGCTCCTGTTGTCTCTGCTCCTGTTGTACCTGCTCCTGTTGTCCCTGCTCCTGTTGTCCCTGCTCCTGTTGTCTCTGCTCCTGTTGTCACTGTTCCTGTTGTCCCTGCTCCTGTTGTCCCTGCTCCTGTTCTCTCTGCTCCTGTTGTCACTGCTCCTGTTGTCCCTGCTCCTGTTGTCCCTGCTCCTGTTGTCCCTGCTCCTGTTGTCCCTCCTCCTGTTGTCCCTGCTCCTGTTGTACCTGCTCCTGTTGTCCCTGCTCCTGTTGTCTCTGCTCCTGTTGTCTCTGCTCCTGTTGACTCTGCTCCTGTTATACACAGCTGTCCGGGGGTCTCCGTTTCACCGTCCCTCATCTGCACGGTGACAAGAAGTCTATCGAGTTTGAGCTGCAGATTCGCAGGTACGTACACTCTGGGGTCGACACGTTGTCGGATCTCCTGGTTGAAACACTCGAGAAAGGCGGCTTCTCTGGGGATCTGGGTTTGATTCGACAAGGTTCCCCATGGGAGACTGGTTAGCAAGGTTAGATCTCATGGAATACAGGGAGAACTAGCCATTTGGATACAGGACTGGCTCAAAGGTAGAAGACAGAGGGTGGTGGTGGAGGGTTGTTTTTCAGACTGGAGGCCTGTGACCAGTGGAGTGCCACAAGGATCGGTGCTGGGCCCTCCTACTTTTTGTCATTTATATAAATGATTTGGATGTGAGCATAAGAGGTACAGTTAGTAAGTTTGCAGATGACCCCAAAATTGGAGGTGTAGTGGACAGCGAAGAGGGTCACCTCTGATTATAATAGGACCTTGACCAGATGGGCCAATGGGCTGAGAAGTGGCAGATGGAGTTTAATTCAGATAAATATGAGGTACTGCATTTTGGGAAAGCAAATCTTAGCAGGACTTATACACTTAATGGTAAGGTCCTGGGGAGTGTTGCTGAACAAAGAGACCTTGGAGTGCAGGTTCATAGCTCCTTGAAAGTGGAGTCACAGGTAGATAGGATAGTGAAGAAGGTGTTTGGTATGCTTTCCTTTATTGGTCAGAGTATTGAGTACAGGAGTTGGGAGGTCATGTTCCGGCTGTACAGGACATTGGTCAGGCCACTGTTGGAATATTGTGTGCAATTCTGGTGTCCTTCCTATCGGAAAGATGTTGTGAAACTTGAAAGGGTTCAGAAAAGATTTACAAGGATGTTGCCAGGGTTGGAGGATTTGAGCTATAGGGAGAGGCTGAACAGGCTGGGGCTGTTTTCCCTGGAGCATCGGAGGCTGAGGGGTGACCTTATAGAGGTTTATAAAATCATGAGGGGCATGGATAGGGTAAATAGGCAAAGTCTTTTCCCTGGGGCGGGGGAGTCCAGAACTCGAGGGCATAGGTTTAGGGTGAGAGGGGAAAAATATAAAAGAGACCTAAGGGGCAACTTTTTCACACAGAGGGTGGTACGTGTATGGAATGAGCTGCCAGAGGATGTGGTGGAGGCTGGTACAATTGCAACATTTAAGAGGCATTTGGATGGGTATATGAATAGGAAGGGTTTGGAGGGATATGGGCCGGGTGCTGGCAGGTGGGACTAGGTTGGGTTGGGATATCTGGGTCAGCATGGACGGGTTGGACCGAAGGGTCTGTTTCCGTGCTGAATGATTCCGAGTCCCACCATGACATCTGGGCAAGAGGGTCCATCGATCTTCTCCCCAACCTATGTACCCCTCACTGGGTGGCTGCCACCCCATTGCCCAGCATCATTTCAGTTAAGGGGCACCGCCAAAAGCCCTGCACCAGATGTGGGCTTGGTTCACCGATGCCCGCTTGGAGCCAACCTGAGTTGCCTCAGCCAGTTGCCCTGGGGCAGGACAAGTGGGCAGTGCCATGGTGCGAGGTGAATGGTGCCCTTGGTCAGCACCCCAGAGTCTCCGAGGCATTGCTGGGCTGACAAGCAGACAAACCTGTTAGGTGCCCGCGAGCTGTGGGCAGAGCTGCCTCTGGGATCCATCGTTATCTTCCTTGTGTTTGTCTGCAGTAAAAACCTCAACAATTCGAGAAGCGACATGGTGCCCTACAAGCTCGAGGTGGAGGTGGAGGCACACATCAGCACTCGAGGGTGAGACGCTGCTTTTTCGGGAGCGGGGGGATGTCTTTGGGTTAGATTTCAGACAAGGCCTGTCCAGGCCTGTGGGAGGGGGCTGGGGCCTGGGGGAGTACACATAGCTTTCATTCCCCTCACCGTCCCAGTCCCTCCCCCTGCCCCCTATCTCCCCTCACCCTGTGAGACAGTTCAGGCCTGGGCCGAAGGCCTGTCCAACACGGAGAGTGTACGACCTCGAGGGCTGGAGGGGGAAGCGAGGCGACAGGCCAGGCCAGGCCAAAGGTCATTGCCTCACACCACTCCCCGCCCACTGACCCCATCCGACCCCGTTCACTGACTCCATGGGACGGGCCACGATACCCAGGGAGCTCCCTCAGGGCCTGGAATCACCAGCAGGTATGAGGTAACGCTTCATCTTCTTTTTCCAATGGTGATGCCCTCCCAATGCCTCTCATGCCCCTCGTGCCCTCTCAATGCCTCCCATTCCCTCTCAATGCCCCTTGTGCCCTCCTGATGCCTCTCGATCCCCCGAGTGCCCACTCAATGCCTCCCATGCCCTCTCAATGCCTCTTGTGCCCTCCTGATGCCCCTCGTGCCCTCTCAATGCCCTTAATGCCATCCCAGTGGCCTTTGTGCCCTCTCAATGCCCCTCGTGTATCCTCCAAGTGCCCTGTGTGCCCCCTTCCCACATTACTCGCTGGCCCATGACTGCAGGCTTGGCTTGGCTTGGCACCACGGGTGTGACAGCTGGTTCTCTCTGGTTCTGAGCAGTGCCCCCATCCCGAAGGAGATCCTCTTCGCCACGAGCAGCCTGAAGCCCGGAAAGGAGCCAATCACTGAAGAGGATGTGGGGCCGCCAGTCAAATACGTCTTTGAGGTTTGTATCGTCGCCAGCCTTGGGTTGGCCCAGGCTCTGCTATGCCAGGGAGTCAGGTGAAGGACCTCGGTGCGCCTTGGCGGGCGGTGCCAGGAGCAGTTCAGGCTCAGAGTTCCTGCTGTCTGCGAGGTGATGACAGGCTGGGCACACCCTCCAGTCTGACACCAGTTAGCCGGGCTCCAGGACCAGCGAGGCTCCTTGGGGTGCCATTGAGTAGGGTGCCCCAGGTGGGTGCTGCTCCTCATGCCAACATGGCCTCTGAGCACCTCAGTCACCAGCCTCTGCCTCCATGGGCAGCAGGACATCGACATGGTGAAACACAGGGCACACACAGACAATGGAACAGGGAGCTTTACTCTGTATCTAACCCCGTGCTGTCCCTGTCCTGGGAGTGTTTGATGGGGGACAGTGTAGAGTGAGCTTTACTCTGTATCTAACCCCGTGCTGTCCCTGTCCTGGGAGTGTTTGATGGGGGACAGTGTAGAGGGAGCTTTACTCTGTATCTAACCCTGTGCTGTCCCTGTCCTAGGAGTGTTTGATGGGGACAGTGTAGAGAGAGCTTTACTCTGTATCTAACCCTGTGCTGTCCCTGTCCTGGGAGTGTTTGATGGGGGACAGTGTAGAGGGAGCTTTACTCTGTATCTAACCCTGTGCTGTCCCTGTCCTAGGAGTGTTTGATGGGGACAGTGTAGAGAGAGCTTTACTCTGTATCTAACCCCATGCTGTCCCTGTCCTGGGAGTGTTTGATGGGGACAGTGTAGAGGGAGCTTTACTCTGTATCTAACCCCGTGCTGTCCCTGTCCTGGGAGTGTTTGATGGGGGACAGTGTAGAGGGAGCTGGGGCAGTCTCTAACCCTGTGCTGTCCCTGTCCTGGGAGTGTTTGATGGGGGGACAGTGTAGAGGGAGCTTTACTCTGTACCTAACCCCGTGCTGTCCCTGTCCTGGGAGTGTTTGATGGGGGGACAGTGTAGAGAGAGCTTTACTCTGTATCTAACCCTGTGCTGTCCCTGTCCTGGGAGTGTTTGATGGGGGACAGTGTAGAGGGAGCTTTACTCTGTATCTAAACCCATGCTGTCCCTGTCCTGGGAGTGTTTGATGGGGGGACAGTGTAGAGGGAGCTTTCCTCTGTATCTAACTCCGTGCTGTCCCTGTCCTGGGAGTGTTTGATGGGGGGACAGTGTAGAGGGAGCTTTACTCTGTATCTTATCCCGTGCTGTCCCTGTCCTGGGACTGTTTGATGGGGGGAATAGTGTAGAGGGAGCTTTACTCTGTATCTGACCCTGTGCTGTCCCTGTCCTGGGAGTGTTTGATGGGGGGACAGTGTAGAGGGAGCTTTACTCTGTATCTTACCCCGTGCTGTCCCTGTCCTGGGAGTGTTTGATGGGGGGACAGTGTAGAGGGAGCTTTAGTCTGTATCTAACCCCGTGCTGTCCCTGTCCTGGGAGTGTTTGATGGGGGGACAGTGTAGAGGGAGCTTTACTCTGTATCTAACCCCGTGCTGTCCCTGTCCTGGGAGTGTTTGATGGGGGGACAGTGTAGAGAGAGCTTTACTCTGTATCTAACCCCGTGCTGTCCCTGTCCTGGGAGTGTTTGATGGGGGGACAGTGTAGAGGGAGCTGGGGCAGTCTCTAACCCGGGATGTGGGTTTGATGTTGAAGTGAGCCATTGCTTCGGGTGTATGTTGATATCTGTTTGCCTGCAGGTTTCCAACAATGGTCCGAGCTCGATCAGTCACTCCCTCCTGCATGTGGCCTGTCCAGTCCGTTACCAGAAAGAGCGCCTGCTCTATCTGACCGAGTATAAAACAGTGGGACCAATCCTGAATTGTACAGTGAGCAGCTCCCTCAACCCTCTGCAGCTGAAGGTAAGACAGAGCCATCTTCACACTGTTCCTCTCTCTCTCTCCGAAATGGACAGATCTCCGAGAGATCGCTCGCTATTTATTCGATTTAGATTCCCTAAAGTGTGGAAACAGGCCGTTCGGCCCAACAAGTCCTCACCGACCCTCCGAAGCGCAACCCACCCATACCCATACCCCTACATTTACCCCTTACCTAACACTACGGGCAATTTAGCAAGGCCAATTCACCTAACCTGCACATCTTTGGACTGTGGGAGGAAACCGGAGGAAACCCACACAGACACGGGGAGAATGTGCAAACTCCACACAGACCGTTATCTGGAGACACCGCCCAGTCCCCCCTTACCCCCCGCCACCCCCCCAATCCCCCTCACCGCACAGTCCCCCCGCCCCCCCCATCCCCCACACGGCCCAGTCCCCCCTCCCCCCCGAGTACCCCACACCGCCCAGTCCCCCCGCCCCCCCGAGTACCCCACACCGCCCAGTCCCCCCTCCCCCCCGCGTACCCCACACCGCCCAGTCCCCCCGAGTACCCCACACCGCCCAGTCCCCCCGTGTACCCCACACCGCCCAGTCCCCCCTCCCCCCCGCGTACCCCACACCGCCCAGTCCCCCCCCCCCGCGTACCCCACACCGCCCAGTCCCCCCGCCCCCCCGAGTACCCCACACCGCCCAGTCCCCCCGCCCCCTCCGAGTACCCCACACCGCCCAGTCCCCCCGTGTACCCCACACCGCCCAGTCCCCCCTCCCCCCCGCGTACCCCACACCGCCCAGTCCCCCCGCCCCCCCGAGTACCCCACATCGCCCAGTCCCCCATCCCCCCCGAGTACCCCACACCGCCCAGTCCCCCCGAGTACCCTACACCGCCCAGTCCCCCCGAGTACCCCACACCGCCCAGTCCCCCCGCCCCCCCCGAGTACCCCACACCGCCCAGTCCCCCCGTCCCCCCTCGAGTACCCCACATCGCCCAGTCCCCCATCCCCCCCGAGTACCCCACACCGCCCAGTCCCCCCGTGTACCCCACACCGCCCAGTCCCCCCGTGTACCCCACACCGCCCAGTCCCCCCGCCCCCCCCCGAGTACCCCACACCTCCCAGTCCCCTCGAGTACCCCACATCGCCCAGTCCCCCATCCCCCCCGAGTACCCCACACCGCCCAGTCCCCCCGTGTACCCCACACCGCCCAGTCCCCCCGTGTACCCCACACCGCCCAGTCCCCCCGCCCCCCCCCGAGTACCCCACACCTCCCAGTCCCCCCGAGTACCCCACACCGCCCAGTCCTCCCGAGTACCCCAGACCGCCCAGTCCCCCCGAGTACCCCACACCTCCCAGTCCCCTCGAGTACCCCACATCGCCCAGTCCCCCATCCCCCCCGAGTACCCCACACCGCCCAGTCCCCCCGTGTACCCCACACCGCCCAGTCCCCCCGTGTACCCCACACCGCCCAGTCCCCCCGCCCCCCCCCGAGTACCCCACACCTCCCAGTCCCCCCGAGTACCCCACACCGCCCAGTCCTCCCGAGTACCCCACACCTCCCAGTCCCCCCGAGTACCCCACACCTCCCAGTCCCCCCGAGTACCCCACACCTCCCAGTCCCCCCGTGTACCCCACACCGCCCAGTCCCCCCGTGTACCCCACACCGCCCAGTCCCCCCGCCCCCCCCCGAGTACCCCACACCTCCCAGTCCCCCCGAGTACCCCACACCGGCCAGTCCTCCCGAGTACCCCAGACCGCCCAGTTCCCCCCCCCCCGAGTACCCCACACCGCCCAGTCCCCCCCCCCCCCCCCCGGGTACCCCACACCGCCCAGTCCCCCCGCCCCCCCCGAGTACCCCACACCGCCCAGTTCCCCCCCGGGTAACCCACACCGCCCAGTCCCCCCGCCCCCCCCCGCATACCCCACACCGCCCAGTCCCCCCGAGTACCCCACACCGCCCAGTCCCCCCGAGTACCCCACACCGCCCAGTCCCCCCGAGTACCCCACACCGCCCAGTCCCCCCGCCCCCCCGCGTACCCCACACCGCCCAGTCCCCCCGAGTACCCCACACCGCCCAGTCCCCCCGAGTACCCCACACCGCCCAGTCCCCCCGAGTACCCCACACCGCCCAGTCCCCCCGAGTACCCCACACCGCACAGTCCCCCCGCCCCCCCCGAGTACCCCACACCGCCCAGTCCCCCCGCGTACCCCACACCGCCCAGTCCCCCCGCCCCCCCGCGTACCCCACACCGCCCAGTCCCCCCGCGTACCCCACACCGCCCAGTCCCCCCGCCCCCCCGCGTACCCCACACCGCCCAGTCCCCCCCGCCTCCCCCGAGTACCCCACACCACCCAGTCCCCCCGACCCCCCGAGTACCCCACACCGCCCAGTTCCCCCCCGGGTAACCCACACCGCCCAGTCCCCCCGCCCCCCCCCCGCATACCCCACACCGCCCAGTCCCCCCGAGTACCCCACACCGCCCAGTCCCCCCCGCCTCCCCCGAGTACCCCACACCACCCAGTCCCCCCGACCCCCCGAGTACCCCACACCGCCCAGTCCCCCCGAGTACCCCACACCGCCCAGTCGCCCCGCCCCCCCCCGAGTACCCCACTCCGCCCAGTCCCCCCGAGTACCACACACCACCCAGTCGCCCCGCCCCCCCCGAGTACCCCACACCACCCAGTCCCCCCGCCCCCCCCGAGTACCCCACACCACCCAGTCCCCCCGACCCCCCGAGTACCCCACACCACCCAGTCCCCCGGGTACCCCACACCGCCCAGTCCCCCCGCCCCCCCCCCCCCGAGTACACTACACCGCCCAGTCCCCCCGAGTACCCCACACCGCCCAGTTCCCCCCCCCCCCGAGTACCCCACACTGACCAGTCCCCCCGCCCCCTCCGAGTACCCCACACAACCCAGTCCCCCCGTGTACCCCACACCGCCCAGTCCCCCCGCCCCCCCCGAGTACCCCACACCACCCAGTCCCCCCGAGTACCCCACACCACCCAGTCCCCCCGAGTACCCCACACCGCCCAGTGCCCCCGCCAAGTCCCCCCGAGTACCCCACACCACCCAGTCCCCCCGCCCCCCCGAGTACCCCACACCACCCAGTCCCCCCGAGTACCCCACACCGCCCAGTCCCCCCGCCCCCCCAAGTACCCCACACCACCCAGTCCCCCCGAGTACCCCACACCGCCCAGTCCCCCTGCCCCCCCCCCGAGTACCCCACACCGCCCAGTTCCCCCCCCCCCGAGTACCCCACACTGACCAGTCCCCCCGCCCCCTCCGAGTACCCCACACAACCCAGTCCCCCCGTGTACCCCACACCACCCAGTCCCCCCGCCCCCCCGAGTACCCCACACCACCCAGTCCCCCCGAGTACCCCACACCGCCCAGTCCCCCCGCCCCCCCCGAGTACCCCACACCACCCAGTCCCCCCGCCCCCCCCCCGAGTACCCCACACCACCCAGTCCCCCCGAGTACCCCACACCGCCCAGTCCCCCCGCCCCCCCCCGAGTACCCCACACCACCCAGTCCCCCCGAGTACCCCACACCACCCAGTCCCCCCGCCCCCCCGAGTACCCCACACCACCCAGTCCCCCCACCCCCCCCGAGTACCCCACACCGCCCAGTCCCCCCGCCCCCCCCGAGTACCCCACACCACCCAGTCCCCCCGAGTACCCCACACCACCCAGTCCCCCCGCCTCCCCCGAGTACCCCACACCGCCCAGTCCTCCCGCCCCCCCCGAGTACCCCACACCACCCAGTCCCCCCGAGTACCCCACACCACCCAGTCCCCCCGCCTCCCCCGAGTACCCCACACCACCCAGTCCCCCCGCCCCCCCGAGTACCCCACACCACCCAGTCCCCCCGAGTACCCCACACCACCCAGTCCCCCCGCCTCCCCCGAGTACCCCACACCACCCAGTCCCCCCGAGTACCCCACACCACCCAGTCCCCCCGCCCCCCCGTGTACCCCACACCGCCCAGTCCCCCCGCCCCCCCCGTGTACCCCACACCGCCCAGTCCCCCCGCCCCCCCCGAGTACCCCACACCACCCAGTCCCCCCGAGTACCCCACACCGCCCAGTCCCCCCGCCCCCCCCGAGTACCCCACACCACCCAGTCCCCCCGAGTACCCCACACCACCCAGTCCCCCCGCCTCCCCCGAGTACCCCACACCGCCCAGTCCCCCCGCCCCCCCCGAGTACCCCACACCACCCAGTCCCCCTGAGTACCCCACACCGCCCAGTCCCCCCGCCCCCCCCCGAGTACCCCACACCACCCAGTCCCCCTGAGTACCCCACACCACGCAGTCCCCCCGAGTACCCCACACCACGCAGTCCCCCCGAGTACCCCACACCGCCCAGTCCCCCCGCCCCCCCCGAGTACCCCACACCACCCAGTCCCCCCGCCCACCCCGAGTACCCCACACCACCCAGTCCCCCCGAGTACCCCACACCACGCAGTCCCCCTGAGTACCCCACACCACCCAGTCCCCCCGAGTACCCCACACCTCCCAGTCCCCCCGCACCCCCCCGAGTACCCCACACCGCCCAGTCCCCCCCCCCCCCATTTGAGATTGGCGTCAGTCAGAGGCAGCCTTGGGGGAAATGCATTGGAGCTGTTCGATGCACCAAGGGGCCTACTCCAATGTGTTCGTATTCCTGCTTCTGGGTTTCCAGTCATCGAATGACCCCTTCCTGCCTCAACACCTTTTCCTGGGGCAGTTAGGGAGGGGTAATAAACACTGGGAAGTCATCGTCTCTCCATCCAGTTTTCCATTCCATCCCCAGGAGGTAATGTCCCATTGAACACTCTCTTGGTCTGCCCCCTGGTGGCCCTGTTGTGTATTTCCAGAGATGCCCCATTTTTCCAAGCAGCTGGATTCAGGGTTTCCCGATTTCCGAGCTGCCCCGCCCAGACAAGATGCCATTTGTCGTCCGGGAATCTCGACTGGGTTGCAGGGACGAGGTTAGCGATGTCCCTGCTGGCTGCTGTCCCACAAGGCAGCGGGGAGCCTGACCTGTGCGGTTCCTCTCTGACACCATCCTCCTCAGGGGGGCACACACTTTCCACAAAGAGCCAGGCTCGGGGAGCTGGCACTGACTCCCAGCACTGTGCCAGTCAGTGTGACAACTCACTGCCCACCACATTCTCCAAGACTTCTCACTCTCACCCCCCTCCCCGTCTGTCTGCTCCCTCCCTGTCTGTCTCCCCCTCCCTGTCTGTCTCCCCTTCCCTGTCTGTCTCCCCCTCCCTGTCTGTCTCCCCTCCCTGTCTGTCTGCCCCTCCCTGTCTGTCTCCCCCTCCCTGTCTGTCTGCCCCTCCCTGTCTGTCTCCCCTTCCCTGTCTGTCTCCCCCTCCCTGTCTGTCTCCCCTTCCCTGTCTGTCTCCCCTTCCCTGTCTGTCTCCCCCTCCCTGTCTGTCTCCCCCTCCCTGTCTGTCTGCTCCCTCCCTGTCTGTCTCCCCCTCCCTGTCTGTCTGCTCCCTCCCTGTCTGTCTCCCCTTCCCTGTCTGTCTCCCCTTCCCTGTCTGTCTCCCCCTCCCTGTCTGTCTCCCCCTCCCTGTCTGTCTGCTCCCTCCCTGTCTGTCTCCCCCTCCCTGTCTGTCTGCCCCTCCCTGTCTGTCTCCCCCTCCCTGTCTGTCTGCCCCTCCCTGTCTGTCTCCCCTTCCCTGTCTGTCTCCCCCTCCCTGTCTGTCTCCCCTTCCCTGTCTGTCTCCCCCTCCCTGTCTGTCTCCCCCTCCCTGTCTGTCTGCTCCCTCCCTGTCTGTCTCCCCCTCCCTGTCTGTCTCCCCTTCCCTGTCTGTCTCCCCCTCCCTGTCTGTCTCCCCCTCCCTGTCTGTCTGCCCCCCCCCCCGTCTGTCTCCCCCTCCCTGTCTGTCTCCCCCTCCCTGTCTGTCTGCCCCCACTGTCTGTCTCCCCCACCCTGTCTGTCTGTCCCCCCCCCGTCTGTCTCCCCCTCCCTGTCTGTCTGCTCCCTCCCCATCTGTCTTCCCCTCCCTGTCTGTCTTCCCCTCCCTGTCTGTCTGCTCCCTCCCTGTCTGTCTCCCCTTCCCTGTCTGTCTCCCCCTCCCTGTCTGTCTGCCCCCCCCCCCCCGTCTGTCTCCCCCTCCCTGTCGGTCTCCCCCTCCCTGTCTGTCTGCTCCCTCCCTGTCTGTCTCCCCTCCCTGTCTGTCTGCTCCCTCCCTGTCTGTCTGCTCCCACCCTGTCTGTCTCCCCCTCCCTGTCTGTCTCGCCCTCCCTGTCTGTCTGCCCCCTCCCTGTCTGTCTGCCCCCTCCCTGTCTGTCTGCCCCCTCCATGTCTGTCTGCCCCCTCCCTGTCTGTCTCCCCTTCCCCGTCTGTCTGCCCCTCCCTGTCTGTCTCCCCCTCCCTGTCTGTCTCCCCCTCCCTGTCTGTCTGCCCCCTCCCTGTCTGTCTCCCCTCCCTGTCTGTCTGCTCCCTCCCTGTCTGTCTGCCCCTCCCTGTCTGTCTCCCCTCCCTGTCTGTCTGCCCCCTCCCTGTCTGTCTGCCCCCTCCCTGTCTGTCTGCTCCCTCCCTGTCTGTCTCCCCCTCCCTGTCTGTCTCCCCCTCCCTGTCTGTCTGCCCCCTCCATGTCTGTCTGCCCCCTCCCTGTCTGTCTCCCCCTCCCTGTCTGTCTTCCCCTCCCTGTCTCTCTGCCCCCTCCCTGTCTGTCTCCCCCTCCCTGTCTGTCTGCCCCCCCCTCCCGTCTGTCTCCCCCTCCCTGTCTGTCTCCTCCTCCCTGTCTGTCTCCCCCTCCCTGTCTGTCTGCTCCCTCCCTGTCTGTCTCCCCTTCCCTGTCTGTCTCCCCCTCCCTGTCTGTCTGCCCCCCCATCTGTCTCCCCCTCCCTGTCTGTCTGCCCCCCCCGTATGTCTCCCCCTCCCTCCCTGTCTCCCCCTCCCTGTCTGTCTGCCCCCCCGCCTGTCTGCTCCCTCCCTGTCTGTCTCCCCCTCCCTGTCTGTCTCCCCCTCCCTGTCTGTCTCCCCCTCCCTGTCTGTCTGCCCCCTCCGTCTGTCTGCACCCCCCCCCGTCTGTCTCCCCTTCCCTGTCTGTCTCCCCTTCCCTGTCTGTCTCCCCCTCCCTGTCTGTCTGCCCCCCCGTCTGTCTGCCCCCCCCGTCTGTCTCCCCCTCCCTGTCTGTCTGCCCCCCCGTCTGTCTCCCCCTCCCTGTCTGTCTGTCCCCCCCCCCGTCTGTCTCCCCCTCCCTGTCTGTCTCCCCCTCCCTGTCTGTCTGCTCCCTCCCCGTCTGTCTCCCCCTCCCTGTCTGTCTCCCCCTCCCTGTCTGTCTGCCCCTCCCTGTCTGTCTCCCCCCCCCCCCCGTATGTCTCCCCTTCCCTGTCTGTCTCCCCCTCCCCGTCTGTCTCCCCCTCCCTGTCTGTGTCCCCCCTCCCCGTCTGTCTCCCCCTCCCTGTCTGTCTACCCCTCCCTGTCTGTCTGTCCCCCCCCCCCCGTCTGTCTCCCCCTCCCTGTCTGTCTCCCCCTCCCTGTCTGTCTGCTCCCTCCCTGTGTGTCTCCCCTTCCCTGTCTGTCTCCCCCTCCCTGTCGGTCTCCCCCTCCCTGTCTGTCTGCCCCTCCCTGTCTGTCTGCTCCCTCCCTGTCTGTCTCCCCTTCCCTGTCTGTCTCCCCCTCCCTGTCTGTCTGCTCCCTCCCTGTCTGTCTGCCCCCCCCCCCCATCTGTCTGCTCCCTCCCTGTCTTGTCTCCCCTTCCCTGTCTGTCTCCCCCTCCCTGTCTGTCTGCCCCCCCCCGTCTGTCTCCCCCTCCCTGTCTGTCTGCCCCCCCCCGTCTGTCTCCCCCTCCCTGTCTGTCTCCCCTTCCCTGTCTGTCTGCTCCCTCCCTGTCTGTCTGCTCCCTCCCTGTCTGTCCCCCCCTCCCTGTCTGTCTGCCCCCCCCGTCTGTCTCCCCCTCCCTGTCTGTCTCCCCTTCCCTGTCTGTCTGCTCCCTCCCTGTCTGTCTGCTCCCTCCCTGTCTGTCTCCCCTCCCTGTCTGTCTGCCCCCTCCCTGTCTGTCTGCTCCCTGTCTGTCTGTCTCCCCCTCCCTGTCTGTCTGCCCCCCCCGTCTGTCTCCCCCTCCCTGTCTGTCTGCCCCCCCCCGTCTGTCTCCCCCTCCCTGTCTGTCTCCCCCTCCCTGTCTGTCTGCCCCCTCCCTGTCTGTCTCTCCCCCTCCCTGTCTGTCTGCCCCCTCCCTGTCTGTCTGCCCCTCCCTGTCTGTCTGCCCCCTCCCTGTCTGTCTCCCCCTCCCTGCCTGTCTGTCTCCCCCTCCCTGTCTGTCTGCTCCCTCCCTGTCTGTCTCCCCTCCCTGTCTGTCTGCCCCCTCCCTGTCTGTCTGCCCCCTCCCTGTCTGTCTCCCCCTCCCTGTCTGTCTGCCCCCTCCCTGTCTGTCTCCCCCTCCCTGTCTGTCTGCTCCCTCCCTGTCTGTCTCCCCTCCCTGTCTGTCTGCCCCCTCCCTGTCTGTCTGCCCCTTCCCTGTCTGTCTCCCCCTCCCTGTCTGTCTGCCCCCTCCCTGTCTGTCTCCCCCTCCCTGTCTGTCTCCCCCTCCCTGTCTGTCTGCCCCCTCCCTGTCTGTCTCCCCCTCCCTGTCTGTCTCCCCCTCCCTGTCTGTCTGCTCCCTCCCTGTCTGTCTCCCCTCCCTGTCTGTCTCCCCCTCCCTGTCTGTCTGCCCCCTCCCTGTCTGTCTCCCCCTCCCTGTCTGTCTCCCCCTCCCTGTCTGTCTGCTCCCTCCCTGTCTGTCTCCCCTCCCTGTCTGTCTCCCCTCCCTGTCTGGCTGCCCCCTCCCTGTCTGTCTGCCCCCTCCCTGTCTGTCTCCCCCTCCCTGTCTGTCTCCCCCTCCCTCCCTGTCTGCTCCCTCCCTGTCTGTCTCCCCTTCCCTGTCTGTCTGCTCCCTCCCTGTCTGCTCCCTCCCTGTCTGCTCCCTCCCTGTCTGTCTCCCCTTCCCTGTCTGTCTCCCCTCCCTGTCTGTCTGCCCCCTCCCTGTCTGTCTGCCCCTCCCCATCTGTCTCCCCCTCCCTGTCTGTCTCCCCCTCCCTGTCTGTCTCCCCCTCCCCATCTGTCTCCCCCTCCCTGTCTGTCTGCCCCTCCCTGTCTGTCTCCCCCTCCCTGTCTGTCTCCCCCTCCCTGTCTGTCTGCCCCTCCCCATCTGTCTCCCCCTCCCTGTCTTTCTGGCCCCTCCCTGTCTGTCTCCCCCTCCCTGTCTGTCTCCCCCTCCCTGTCTGTCTGCCCCTCCCCATCTGTCTCCCCCTCCCTGTCTGTCTGGCCCCTCCCTGTCTGTCTGCCCCCTCCCTCCCTGTCTGCTCCCTCCCTCCCTGTCTCCCCCTCCCTGTCTGTCTGCCCCCTCCCTGTCTGTCTGCTCCCTCCCTGTCTGTCTCCCCCTCCCTGTCTGTCTCCCCCTCCCTGTCTGTCTCCCCTCCCTGTCTGTCTGCCCCCTCCCTCCCTGTCTCCCCCTCCCTGTCTGTCTGCCCCCCCGTCTGTCTCCCCCTCCCTGTCTGTCTGCCCCCCCGTCTGTCTCCCCCTCCCTGTCTGTCTGTCCCCCCCCCCGTCTGTCTCCCCCTCCCTGTCTGTCTCCCCCTCCCTGTCTGTCTGCTCCCTCCCCGTCTGTCTCCCCCTCCCTGTCTGTCTCCCCCTCCCTGTCTGTCTGCCCCTCCCTGTCTGTCTCCCCCCCACCCGTATGTCTCCCCTTCCCTGTCTGTCTCCCCCTCCCCGTCTGTCTCACCCTCCCTGTCTGTCTCCCCCCCCCCCCGTCTGTCTCCCCCTCCCTGTCTGTCTACCCCTCCCTGTCTGTCTGTCCCCCCCCCGTCTGTCTCCCCCTCCCTGTCTGTCTCCCCTCCCTGTCCGTCTGCTCCCTCCCTGTCTGTCTCCCCTTCCCTGTCTGTCTCCCCCTCCCTGTCGGTCTCCCCCTCCCTGTCTGTCTGCCCCTCCCTGTCTGTCTGCTCCCTCCCTGTCTGTCTCCCCTTCCCTGTCTGTCTCCCCCTCCCTGTCTGTCTGCTCCCTCCCTGTCTGTCTGCCCCCCCCCCATCTGTCTGCTCCCTCCCTGTCTGTCTCCCCTTCCCTGTCTGTCTCCCCCTCCCTGTCTGTCTGCCCCCCCCCGTCTGTCTCCCCCTCCCTGTCTGTCTGCCCCCCCCGTCTGTCTCCCCCTCCCTGTCTGTCTCCCCTTCCCTGTCTGTCTGCTCCCTCCCTGTCTGTCTGCTCCCTCCCTGTCTGTCCCCCCCTCCCTGTCTGTCTGCCCCCACCGTCTGTCTCCCCCTCCCTGTCTGTCTCCCCTTCCCTGTCTGTCTGCTCCCTCCCTGTCTGTCTGCTCCCTCCCTGTCTGTCTCCCCTCCCTGTCTGTCTGCCCCCTCCCTGTCTGTCTGCTCCCTGTCTGTCTGTCTCCCCCTCCCTGTCTGTCTGCCCCCCCCGTCTGTCTCCCCCTCCCTGTCTGTCTGCCCCCCCCCCCGTCTGTCTCCCCCTCCCTGTCTGTCTCCCCCTCCCTGTCTGTCTGCCCCCTCCCTGTCTGTCTCTCCCCCTCCCTGTCTGTCTGCCCCCTCCCTGTCTGTCTGCCCCTCCCTGTCTGTCTGCCCCCTCCCTGTCTGTCTCCCCCTCCCTGCCTGTCTGTCTCCCCCTCCCTGTCTGTCTGCTCCCTCCCTGTCTGTCTCCCCTCCCTGTCTGTCTGCCCCCTCCCTGTCTGTCTCCCCCTCCCTGTCTGTCTCCCCCTCCCTCTCTGTCTGCTCCCTCCCT
Source organism: Chiloscyllium plagiosum (assembly GCF_037043375.1). NCBI lineage: Eukaryota > Metazoa > Chordata > Chondrichthyes > Orectolobiformes > Hemiscylliidae > Chiloscyllium > Chiloscyllium plagiosum. The sequence continues at coordinate 10,689,099 of NW_028270191.1, forward strand.
GTCTGTCTCCCCTCCCTGTCTGTCTGCCCCCTCCCTGTCTGTCTGCCCCTTCCCTGTCTGTCTCCCCCTCCCCGTCTGTCTGCCCCCTCCCTGTCTGTCTCCCCCTCCCTGTCTGTCTCCCCCTCCCTGTCTGTCTGCTCCCTCCCTGTCTGTCTCCCCTCCCTGTCTGTCTCCCCCTCCCTGTCTGTCTGCCCCCTCCCTGTCTGTCTCCCCCTCCCTGTCTGTCTCCCCCTCCCTGTCTGTCTGCTCCCTCCCTGTCTGTCTCCCCTCCCTGTCTGTCTGCCCCCTCCCTGTCTGTCTGCCCCCTCCCTGTCTGTCTCCCCCTCCCTGTCTGTCTCCCCCTCCCTCCCTGTCTGCTCCCTCCCTGTCTGTCTCCCCTTCCCTGTCTGTCTGCTCCCTCCCTGTCTGCTCCCTCCCTGTCTGCTCCCTCCCTGTCTGTCTCCCCTTCCCTGTCTGTCTCCCCTCCCTGTCTGTCTGCCCCCTCCCTGTCTGTCTGCCCCTCCCCATCTGTCTCCCCCTCCCTGTCTGTCTCCCCCTCCCTGTCTGTCTGCCCCTCCCCATCTGTCTCCCCCCTCCCTGTCTGTCTGCCCCTCCCTGTCTGTCTCCCCCTCCCTGTCTGTCTCCCCCTCCCTGTCTGTCTCCCCCTCCCTGTCTGTCTGCCCCTCCCCATCTGTCTCCCCCTCCCTGTCTGTCTGGCCCCTCCCTATCTGTCTCCCCCTCCCTGTCTGTCTCCCCCTCCCTGTCTGTCTGCCCCTCCCCATCTGTCTCCCCCTCCCTGTCTGTCTGGCCCCTCCCTGTCTGTCTGCCCCCTCCCTCCCTGTCTGCTCCCTCCCTCCCTGTCTCCCCCTCCCTGTCTGTCTGCCCCCTCCCTGTCTGTCTGCTCCCTCCCTGTCTGTCTCCCCCTCCCTGTCTGTCTCCCCCTCCCTGTCTGTCTCCCCTCCCTGTCTGTCTGCCCCCTCCCTCCCTGTCTCCCCCTCCCTGTCTGTCTGCCCCCTCCCTGTCTGTCTTCCCCCTCCCTGTCTGTCTCCCCCTCCCTGTCTGTCTCCCCCTCCCTGTCTGCTCCCTCCCTGTCTGTCTCCCCTTCTCCGTCTGTCTGCTCCCTCCCTGTCTGTCTCCCCTTCCCTGTCTGTCTCCCCCTCCCTGTCTGTCTCCCCTCCCTGTCTGTCTCCCCTTCCCTGTCTGTCTCCCCCTCCCTGTCTGTCTCCCCTCCCTGTCTGTCTGCCCCCTCCCTGTCTGTCTGCCCCTCCTCATCTGTCTCCCCCTCCCTGTCTGTCTGCCCCCTCCCTGTCTGTCTGCCCCCACCCTGTCTATCCCCCCTCCCCATTCTATCTGCCCCCTCCCTGTCTGTCTCCCCCTCCCTGTCTGTCTCCCCCTCCCTGTCTGTCTCCCCCTCCCTGTCTATCTCCCCCTCCCCATTCTGTCTGCCCCCTCCCTGTCTGCCCCCCCTCCCTGTCTGTCTGCCCCCTCCCTGTCTAACCCCTCCCTGTCTGTCTGCCCCCTCCCTGTCTGCACCCCCCTCCCTGTCTTTCTCCCCCTCCCCATTCTGTCTGCCCCCTCCCTGTCTGCACCCCCCTCCCTGTCTGTCTCCCCCTCCCTGTCTGTCTCCATCCACCCCATTCTCCCTCCCTCCCCTTACTTTTTCCTTGTCTCCTCCCCCATCCCTGCTACTTTCACTCCCGCTCCCATTTCTGTCCCCCTACCCCTCTCCTTTCTCTCCCTCCCTCCCCTTTCTCTCACTCTCCCCTTTCCCTTCCTCTCCCTTTCTCCCACTCTGTCCATCTCATTCTCCCTCCCTCCATTGCTTTTTTCTCTCCCTCTCTCCCTCCCTTTTCTCTCTCCCTCTCTCCCCCTCCCTCCTTTCCACACTCTGTCCTGGGCAGTTGATGAGTGAAGAAATAGTGACAGAGGGTGTATATGTGTGAGTGTGTAAGAGAGAGTGCGTGAGGGGCTCTGTGTGCATGTGTGTGTGGGAGTGTGTGTGTGTAAAAGTTTTTGTGTGTGTGGGAGTGTGTGTGTGTGTGTGAGTGTGTGTAAAAGTTTGTGTGTGTGTGGGAGTGTGTGTGTGTAAGTGTTTCTGTGTGTGGGAGTGTGTGTGTGTAAGAGTTTGTGTGTGTGTGGGAGTGTGTGTGTGTAAGTGTTTCTGTGTGTGGGAGTGTGTGTGTGTAAGAGTTTCTGTGTGTCTGGGAGTGTGTGTGTGTAAGTGTTTCTGTGTGTGGGAGTGTGTGTGTGTAAGTGTTTCTGTGTGTGGGAGTTTGTGTGTAAGGGTTTCTGTGTGTGGGAGTGTGTGTGTGTGAGAGTTTCTGTGTGTGTGGGAGTGTGTGTGTGTAAGAGTTTCTGTGTGTGGGAGTGTGTGTGTGTAAGAGTTTCTGTGTGTGTGGGAGTGTGTGTGTGTAAGAGTTTCTGCGTGTGTGGGAGTGTGTGTGAGTGTGTGTGTGTAAGTGTTTCTGTGTGTGGGAGTGTGTGTGTGTAAGAGTTTCTGTGTGTGTGGGAGTGTGTGTGTGTGGGAGCGTGTGTGTGTGTGTAAGAGTTTCTGTGTGTGGAAGTGTGTGTGTAAGAGTTTCTGTGTGTGTGGGAGTGTGTGTGTGTAAGAGTTTCTGTGTGTGTGGGAGTGTGTGTGTGTGTGGAAGTGTGTGTGTGTAAGAGTTTCTGTGTGTGGGAGTGTGTGTGTGCGTGTGGGAGTGTGTGTATGTGGGAGTGTGTGTGTGTAATGGTTTCTGTGTGTGTGGGAGTGTGTGTGTGTAATGGTTTCTGTGTGTGGGAGTGTGTGTGTGTAAGAGTTTCTGTGTGTGTAGGAGTGTGTGTGTGTAAGTGTTTCTGTGTGTGGGAGTGTGTGTGTGTAAGAGTTTCTGTGTGTGGGAGTGTGTGTGTGGGAGTGTGTGTGTGTAAGAGTTTCTGTGTGTGTAGGAGTGTGTGTGTGTAAGTGTTTCTGTGTGTGGGAGTGTGTGTGTGTGTAAGAGTTTCTGTGTGTGGGAGTGTGTGTGTGTGTAAGAGTTTCTGTGTGTGTGGGAGTGTGTGTGTGTAAGTGTTTCTGTGTGTGGGAGTGTGTGTGTGGGAGTGTGTGTGTGTAAGAGTTTCTGTGTGTGTGGGAGAGTGTGTGTGTAAGTGTTTCTGTGTGTGGGAGTGTGTGTGTGTAAGTGTTTCTGTGTGTGTGGGAGTGTGTGTGTGGAAGAGTTTCTGTGTGTGTGGGAGTGTGTGTATGTGTGGGAGTGTGTGTGTGTAAAAGTTTTTGTGTGTGTGGGAGTGTGTGTGTGTGTGAGTGTGTGTGGGAGTGTGTGTGTGTGTGTAAGAGTTTCTGTGTGTGTGGGAGTGTGTGTATGTGGGAGTGTGTGTGGGAGTGTGTGTGTGTGTGTAAGAGTTTCTGTGTGTGGGAGTGTGTGTGTGTGGGAGTGTGTGTGTGTAAAAGTTTTTGTGTGTGTGTGTGTGTGTGAGTGTGTGTGGGAGTGTGTGTGTGTAAGAGTTTCTGTGTGTGTGGGAGTGTGTGTGTGTGGGAGTGTGTGTGTGTAAGAGTTTCTGTGTGTGTGGGAGTGTGTGTGTGTGGGAGTGTGTGTGTGTAAGTGTTTCTGTGTGTGGGAGTGTGTGTGTGTAAGAGTTTCTGTGTGTGTGGGAGTGTGTGTGTGTAAGTGTTTCTGTGTGTGGGAGTGTGTGTGTGCAAGTGTTTTGGTGTGTGGGAGTGTGTGTGTGTGTAAGTGTTTCTGTGTGTGCGGGAGTGTGTGTGTGTAAGTGTTTCTGTGCTGGGAGTGTGTAATTTTTCCTCTGTGTGGAAGTGTGTGTGTGTGTAAGAGTTTCTGTGTGTGTGGAGTGTGTGTGTGGGAGTGTGTGTGTGTAAGAGTTTCTGTGTGTGTGGGAGTGTGTGTGGGAGTGTGTATGTGTGTGTAAGAGTTTCTGTGTGTGTGGGAGTGTGTGTATGTGGGAGTGTGTGTGGGAGTGTGTGTGTGTGTGTAAGAGTTTCTGTGTGTGTGGGAGTGTGTGTGTGTGGGAGTGTGTGTGTGTAAAAGTTTTTGTGTGTGTGGGAGTGTGTGTGTGTGAGAGTTTCTGTGTGTGGGAGTGTGTGTGTGTAAGAGTTTCTGTGTGTGTGGGAGTGTGTGTGGGAGTGTGTGTGTGTGTAAGAGTTTCTGTGTGTGTGGGAGTGTGTGTATGTGGGAGTGAGTGTGGGAGTGTGTGTGTGTGTGTAAGAGTTTCTGTGTGTGTGGAGTGTGTGTGTGGGAGTGTGTGTGTGTAAGAGTTTCTGTGTGTGTGGGAGTGTGTGTGTGTAAGAGTTTCTGTGTGTGGGAGTGTGTGTGTGTAAGTGTTTCTGTGTGTGTGGGAGTGTGTGTGTGAGTGTGTGTGTGTAAGAGTTTCTGTGTGTGTGGGAGTGTGTGTGTGTAAGTGTTTCTGTGTGTGGGAGTGTGTGTGTGTAAGAGTTTCTGTGTGTGTGGGAGTGTGTGTGTGGGAGTGTGTGTGTGTAAGAGTTTCTGTGTGTGTGGGAGTGTGTGTGTGTAAGAGTTTCTGTGTGTGTGGGAGTGTGTGTGAGTGTGTGTGTGGGAGTGTGTGTGTGTAAGAGTTTCTGTGTGTGGGAGTGTGTGTGTGGGTGTGTGTGTGTGTAAGTGTTTCTGTGTGTGTGGGAGTGTGTGTGTAAGAGTTTCTGTGTGTGTGGGAGTGTTTCTGTGTGTGTGGGAGTGTGTGTGTGTGTGTGGGAGTGTGTGTGTGTAAGTGTTTCTCTGTGTGGGAGTGTGTGTGTGTAAGTGTTTCTGTGTGTGCGGGAGTTGTGTGTGTAAGTGTTTCTGTGTGTGGAAGTGTGTGTGTGTGTAAGAGTTTCTGTGTGTGTGGAGTGTGTGTGTGGGAGTGTGTGTGTAAGGCTTTCTGCGTGTGTGGGAGTGTGTGTGTGTAAGAGTTTCTGTGTGTGGGAGTGTGTGTGTGTAAAAGTTTCTCTGTGTGTGGGAGTGTGTGTGTGTAAGTGTTTCTGTGTGTGGGAGTGTGTGTGTGTTAGTGTTTCTGTGTGTGTGGGAGTGTGTGTGTAAGAGTTTCTGTGTGTGTGGGAGTGTGTGTGTGTAAGTTTTTTCTGTGTGTGTGAGTGTGTGTGTGTAAGAGTTTCTGTGTGTGTGGGAATGTGTGTGTGGGAGTGTGTGTGTGTAAGAGTTTTTGTGTGTGTGGGAGTGTGTGTGTGTAAGTGTTTCTGTGTGTGGGAGTGTGTGTGTGTAAGTGTTTCAGTGTGTGGGAGTGTGTGTGCGGGAGTGTGTGTGTGTAAGAGTTTCTGTGTGTGCGGGAGTGTGTGTGTGTAAGTGTTTCTGTGTGTGGAAGTGTGTGTGTGTGTAAGAGTTTCTGTGTGTGTGGAGTGTGTGTGTGGGAGTGTGTGTGTGTAAGACTTTCTGTGTGTGTGGGAGTGTGTGTGTGTGTAAGAGTTTCTGTGTGTGGGAGTGTGTGTGTGTAAGAGTTTCTGTGTGTGTGGGAGTGTGTGTGTGTAAGAGTTTCTGTGTGTGTGGGAGTGTGTGTGTGTAAGTGTTTCTGTGTGTGGGAGTGTGTGTGTGTTAGTGTTTCTGTGTGTGTGGGAATGTGTGTGTGGGAGTGTGTGTAAGAGTTTCTGTGTGTGTGGGAGTGTGTGTGTGTAAGTTTTTCTGTGTGTGTGAGTGTGTGTGTGTAAGAGTTTCTGTGTGTGTGGGAGTGTGTGTGTGTAAGTGTTTCTGTGTGTGGGAGTGTGTGTGTGTAAGAGTTTCTGTGTGTGTGGGAGTGTGTGTGTGTGGGAGTGTGTGTGTAAGTGTTTCTGTGTGTGTGGGAGTGTGTGTGTGTAAGAGTTTCTGTGTGTGTGGGAGTGTTTGTGTGTGGGAGTGTGTGTGTGTAAGAGTTTCTGTGTGTGGGAGTGTGTGTGTGTAAGTGTTTCTGTGTGTGTATGTGGGAGTGTGTGTGTGTAAGTGTTTCTGTGTGTGGGAGTGTGTGTGTAAGGGTTTCTGTGTGTGGGAGTGTGTGTGTGTAAGAGTTTCTGTGTGTGTGGGAGTGTGTGTGTGTAAGAGTTTCTGTGTGTGGGAGTGTGTGTGTGTAAGAGTTTCTGTGTGTGTGGGAGTGCGTGTGTGTAAGAGTTTCTGTGTGTGTGGGAGTGTGTGTGAGTGTGTGTGTGTAAGTGTTTCTGTGTGTGGGAGTGTGTGTGTGTAAGAGTTTCTGTGTGTGTGGGAGTGTTTCTGTGTGTGTGGGAGTGTGTGTGTGTAAGTGTTTTTGTGTGTGTGGGAGTGTGTGTGTGTGTGTGGGAGTGTGTGTGTGTAAGAGTTTCTGTGTGTGGGAGTGTGTGTGTGTAAGGGTTTCTGTGTGTGTATGTGGGAGTGTGTGTGTGTAAGTGTTTCTGTGTGTGGGAGTGTGTGTAAGGGTTTTTGTGTGTGGGAGTGTGTGTGTGTAAGAGTTTCTGTGTGTGGGAGTGTGTGTGTGTAAGAGTTTCTGTGTGTGTGGGTGTGTGTGTGTGTAAGAGTTTCTGTGTGTGGGAGTGTGTGTGTGTAAGTGTTTCTGTGTGTGTGGGAGTGTGTGTGTGTAAGAGTTTCTGTGTGTGGGAGTGTGTGTGTGTAAGAGTTTCTGTGTGTGTGGGAGTGTGTGTGTGTGGGAGTGTGTGTGTGGGAGTGTGTGTGTGTAAGAGGTTCTGTGTGTGGGAGTGTGTGTGTAAGTGTTTCTGTGTGTGTGGGAGTGTGTGTGTGTAAGAGTTTCTGTGTGTGGGAGTGTGTGTGTGTAAGAGTTTCTGTGTGTGTGGGAGTGTGTGTGTGTGGGAGTGTGTGTGTGGGAGTGTGTGTGTAAGAGGTTCTGTGTGTGGGAGTGTGTGTGTGTAAGAGTTTGTGTGTGGGAGTGTTTGTGTGTAAGTGTTTCAGTGTGTGTGGGAGTGTGTGTGTGTAAGAGTTTCTGTGTGTGTGGGAGTGTGTGTGTGTCAGTGTTTCTGTGTGTGGGAGTGTGTGTGTGTAAGAGTTTCTGTGTGTGTGGGAGTGTGTGTGTGTAAGTGTTTCTGTGTGTGGGAGTGTGTGTGTGTCAGGGTTTCTGTGTGTGTGGGAGTGTGTGTGTGTCAGTGTTTCTGTGTGTGGGAGTGTGTGTTTGTAAGAGTTTCTGTGTGTGTGGGAGTGTGTGTGTGTAAGAGTTTCTGTGTGTGTGGGAGTGTGTGTGAGTGTGTGTGTGTAAGTGTTTCTGTGTGTGGGAGTGTGTGTGTGTAAGAGTGTTTCTGTGTGTGTGGGAGTGTGTGTGTGTAAGTGTTTTTGTGTGTGTGGGAGTGTGTGTGTGTGTGTGGGAGTGTGTGTGTGTAAGAGTTTCTGTGTGTGGGAGTGTGTGTGTGTAAGGGTTTCTGTGTGTGTATGTGGGAGCGTGTGTGTGTAAGTGTTTCTGTGTGTGGGAGTGTGTGTGTGTAAGGGTTTTTGTGTGTGGGAGTGTGTGTGTGTAAGAGTTTCTGTGTGTGTGGGAGTGTGTGTGTAAGTGTTTCAGTGTGTGTGGGAGTGTGTGTGTAAGAGTTTCTGTGTGTGTGGGAGTGTGTGTGTGGGAGTGTGTGTGTGTCAGTGTTTCTGTGTGTGGGAGTGTGTGTGTGTAAGAGTTTCTGTGTGTGTGGGAGTGTGTGTGTGTAAGAGTTTCTGTGTGTGTGGGAGTGTGTGTGTGTAAGAGTTTCTGTGTGTGTGGGAGTGTGTGTGTGTAAGTGTTTCTGTGTGTGGGAGTGTGTGTGTGTCAGGGTTTCTGTGTGTGTAAGAGTTTCTGTGTGTGTGGGAGTGTGTGAGTGTAAGAGTTTCTGTGTGTGGGAGTGTGTGTGTGTAAGAGTTTCTGTGTGTGTGGGAGTGTGTGTTTGTAAGAGTTTCTGTGTGTGTGGGAGTGTGTGTGTGTAAGAGTGTCTGTGTGTGGGAGTGTGTGTGTGTAAGAGTTTCTGTGTGTGTGGGAGTGTGTGTGTGTAAGAGTTTCTGTGTGTGTGTGTGTAAGAGTTTCTGTGTGTGGGAGTGTGTGTAAGAGTTTCTGTGTGTGTGGGAGTGTGTGTGTGTAAGAGTTTCTGTGTGTGTGGGAGTGTGTGTGTGTGGGAGTGTGTGTGTGTGGGAGTGTGTGTGTCAGTGTTTCTGTGTGTGGGAGTGTGTGTGGGAGTGTGTGTGTGGGAGTGTGTGTGTGGGAGTGTGTGTGGGAGTGTGTGTGTGTGGGAGTGTGTGTGGGAGTGTGTGGGAGTGTGTGTGTGTGTGGGAGTGTGTGTGTGTGGGACTGTGTGTGTGGGAGTGTGTGTGGGAGTGTGTGTGTGAGAGTGTGTGTGTGGGAGTGTGTGTGTGTGGGAGTGTGTGTGTGTGGGAGTGTGTGTGTGGGAGTGTGTATGTGTGGGAGTGTGTGTGTGTGTGTGGGAGTGTGTGTGTGGGAGTGTGTGTGTGTGTGGGAGTGTGTGTGTGTGGGAGTGTGTGTGTGGGAGTGTGTGTGTTTGAGGGAGTGTGTGTGTGAGGGAGTGTGTGTGTGTGGGAGTGTGTGTGTTTGAGGGAGTGTGTGTGTGTGGGAGTGTGTGTGTGTGAGGGAGTGTGTGTGTGGGAGTGTGTGTGTGGGAGTGTGTGTGTGTGGGAGTGTGTGTGTGGGAGTGTGTGTGTTTGAGGTAGTGTGTGTGTGAGGGAGTGTGTGTGTGTGGGAGTGTGTGTGTTTGAGGGAGTGTGTGTGTGTGGGAGTGTGTGTGTGTGAGGGAGTGTGTGTGTGGGAGTGTGTGTGTGGGAGTGTGTGTGTGTGAGGGAGTGTGTGTGTGGGAGTGTGTGTGTGTGGGAATGTGTGTGGGAGTGTGTGTGTGTGGGAATGTGTGTTTGTGGGAGTGTGTGTGTGTGGGAGTGTGTGTGTGTGGGAGTGTGTGTGTGTGGGAGTGTGTGTGTCAGTGTTTCTGTGTGTGGGAGTGTGTGTGTGTGGGAGTGTGTGTGTCAGTGTTTCTGTGTGTGGGAGTGTGTGTGGGAGTGTGTGTGTGGGAGTGTGTGTGTGGGAGTGTGTGTGGGAGTGTGTGTGTGTGTGGGAGTGTGTGTGGGAGTGTGTGTGTGTGTGGGAGTGTGTGTGTGTGGGACTGTGTGTGTGGGAGTGTGTGTGGGAGTGTGTGTGTGAGAGTGTGTGTGTGGGAGTGTGTGTGTGGGAGTGTGTGTGTGTGGGAGTGTGTGTGTGGGAGTGTGTATGTGTGGGAGTGTGTGTGTGTGTGGGAGTGTGTGTGTGGGAGTGTGTGTGTGTGTGGGAGTGTGTGTGTGTGGGAGTGTGTGTGTGGGAGTGTGTGTGTTTGAGGGAGTGTGTGTGTGAGGGAGTGTGTGTGTGTGGGAGTGTGTGTGTTTGAGGGAGTGTGTGTGTGTGGGAGTGTGTGTGTGTGAGGGAGTGTGTGTGTGGGAGTGTGTGTGTGGGAGTGTGTGTGTGTGGGAGTGTGTGTGTGGGAGTGTGTGTGTTTGAGGTAGTGTGTGTGTGAGGGAGTGTGTGTGTGTGGGAGTGTGTGTGTTTGAGGGAGTGTGTGTGTGTGGGAGTGTGTGTGTGTGAGGGAGTGTGTGTGTGGGAGTGTGTGTGTGGGAGTGTGTGTGTGTGAGGGAGTGTGTGTGTGGGAGTGTGTGTGTGTGGGAATGTGTGTGGGAGTGTGTGTGTGTGGGAATGTGTGTTTGTGGGAGTGTGTGTGTGTGGGAGTGTGTGTGTGTGGGAGTGTGTGTGTGTGTGGGAGTGTGTGTGTGTGGGAGTGTGTGTGTGTGTGTGGGAGTGTGTGTGTGTGGGAGTGTGTGTGTGTGTGTGGGAGTGTGTGTGTGTGGGAGTGTGTGTGTGTGTGTGTGGGAGTGTGTGTGTGTGGGAGTGTGTGTGTGTGGGAGTGTGTGTGTGTGTGGGAGTGTGTGTGTGTGGGAGTGTGTGTGTGTGTGTGGGAGTGTGTGTGTGTGGGAGTGTGTGTGTGTGTGTGGGAGTGTGTGTGTGTGTGTGTGTGTGTGTGTGTGTGGGAGTGTGTGTGTGTGTGTGTGTGTGTGTGTGTGTGTGTGTGTGGGAGTGTGTGTGTGTGGGAGTGTGTGTGTGTGTGTGTGTGGGAGTGTGTGTGTGTGTGTGTGTGTGTGTGTGTGTGTGTGGGAGTGTGTGTGTGTGGGAGTGTGTAATATTGAGGCCTCCTAGTGGTTGCTGCTGGAGGTTGGTAGCTGTTTCCCAGAGCTGCAGGAGGGATCACATTCTAACTGAGGATGGTGCCAACCTGGGAGTTGCCAGGGGGCTCTGAGTGGGCACTGGCGAGCTGCTGGAAGTGAGCAGTGTGTGAATTGAACGGGTTCCAGTGCTCCGAGAGCCCCTGAGGCAGGAGCTGGGCTCTCGCTTGGCTCTTCTCGGGTCTGGGGTTGGACTCAGGACCCTGACTCACTGTCCTCCTCCCCCCCTCCAGCTGCAGAGCCCCCCAGTGGAATCAGCCCGGACGCTAAATGTCAGTTCGGAGAAGCCGGAACATTCTATCAGCCGTCGGGAAGCAGCGAGGAAGCAACTGGGGGATCTGGAGAGTCTGGTGAGTTAACTGGAGAGTAGGGGCGGTGGGGGGTGGCAGGGGGAACAGTGAAAGGAGGAGCGGGAGAGACTTGGGTCATACTCCAAACTGGAGCCAGAGCAGGAGAGATGGAAGGATGGGAGTTCACAGTCAGAGAAGAATAGGATCAGATGGCCATTCAGCCCCTCGGACCTGCTCTGCTGTTCAGTACCATCATGGCTGATCATCCTCTGATTGCCCGCACTCACTGATCCATTTTCCTTTGAGCACAGTTCTTGGGCTGTTCTGGCACGGGACCTCATCCTGGCATTGGAGGCACCATCTGCGCCAGGGGACGGTACGCTCATAGTGCCAAGGTGACCAGGTGGAGGGGGAGTTGGGGGATCATGTCCTCCCACCACCACCCCCCCCCTGCCCCTTTTGTGCCAGCAGCATTACCAACAGCAGTGGCTCCGCCAGCGACCTGGTTACGGGCGGGTGCCCGTCAGAGTTGGCAGCCCGGCAAAGAGAAGCGATTCTCAGGCCTGGTGCCCGGCCCTTCTGAAGCAGAACCCATTGTGCACTGCCCCATGAATCCATGCAAACAGCTCGACTGCTTTCTGTCTTGTCTAACCCCACATCCTCCCCATCTATTCATTCGCGAGGTGGGGTGGGCATCGTGTTCATTGCCTGTTGCTCCTTGACAAATCACCCAACCTTCCTGCTCCTGAGTGGGCACTGGATCACGCCTCATTGTGATGCCCGCACCAGTCCAATATCCTGAGCTTCACTCAGACAGGTTAAAAGGTGCTGACAGATGTGAGGGCAGAAGTGCCCAGGGAAGCCTGGCACAGAGCGGGCAGTTTCAGGAAGCCGGTAGCCAGAGGTTTTCAAAAGAGGCTGTTGGCAGAGGTAAACAAGGAGCTGCCCTGAGGATAGAGCAGGGGAGCGACACCTATAGCACAAGGAGGGGCCGAATGGATGCTTGTGTCAGGTTGAGGGAACCTCTCTGTGGCTCACTGGGAACACTCTCAAAGCTGCAGTTGGCACTGAAGAGCAAAACCACCCAGTACAGCCAGGAATACTGCCAGGACTGGCTGGCAACAATTCACCCACACGCCCCTCAAGAAACATGTTCCCTTGGACAGACCGCACCCTCGTACAGACCGCTCCCTCGTACAGACCGCTCCCTCGTACGGACCGCACCCTCGTACGGACCGCACCCTCGTACGGACCGCTCCCTCGTACGGACCGCACCCTCGTACGGACCGCACCCTCGTACGGGCCGCTCCCTCGGACGGACCGCTCCCTCGTACGGACCGCACCCTCGTACGGACCGCTCCCTCGTACGGACCGCACCCTCGTACGGACCGCACCCTCGTACGGACAGCACCCTCGTACGGACCGCTCCCTCGTACGGACCGCACACTCGTACGGACAGCACCCTCGTACGGACCGCTCCCTCGTACGGACCGCACCCTCGGACGGGCCGCTCCCTCGTACGGACCGCACCCTCGTACGGACCGCACCCTCGTACGGACCGCTCCCTCGGACGGGCCGCTCCCTCGTACGGACCGCACCCTCGGACAGGCCGCACCCTCGTACAGACCGCTACCTCGTACGGACCGGTCCCTCGTTCAGACTGCACCCTCGTACAGACCGCTCCCTCGTACAGACCGCTCCCTCGGACAGGCCGCACCCTCGTACAGACCGCTACCTCGTACACACCGGTCCCTCGTACAGACCGGTCCCTCGTACAGACCGGTCCCTCGTACGGACCGCTCCCTCGTACGGACCGGTCCCTCGTTCAGACTGCACCCTCGTACAGACCGCACCATCGGACAGACCGCTCCCTCGGACAGGCCGCTCCCTCGTTCAGACTGCACCCTCGTACAGGCCGCACCCTCGTACAGACCACTCCCTCGTACAGACCGCACCCTCGTACACACCGGTCCCTCGTACAGACCGCTACCTCGTACACACCGGTCCCTCGTACGGACCGCTCCCTCGTACGGACCGCTCCCTCGTACAGACCGCTCCCTCGGACAGGCCGCACCCTCGTACAGACCGCTCCCTCGTACAGACCGCTCCCTCGGACAGGCCGCACCCTCGGACAGACCGCTACCTCGTACACACCGGTCCCTCGTACACACCGGTCCCTCGTACAGACCGCTCCCTCGTACACACCGGTCCCTCGTACAGACCGGTCCCTCGTATGGACCGGTCCCTCGTACAGACCGGTCCCTCGTACGGACCGGTCCCTCGTACAGACCGGTCCCTCGTACACACCGGTCCCTCGTACGGACCGGTCCCTCGTTCAGACTGCACCCTCGTACAGACCGCACCCTCGTACAGACCGCTCCCTCGGACAGACCGCTCCCTCGGACAGGCCGCTCCCTCGGACAGGCCGCTCCCTCGTACGGACCGCACCCTCGTACGGAAGGCACCCTCGTACGGACCGCTCCCTCGTACGGACCGCTCCCTCGTACGGACCGCACCCTCGTACGGACCGCTCCCTCGTACGGACCGCTCTCTCGTACGGACCGCTCCCTCGGACAGACCGCTCCCTCGGACAGACCGCTCCCTCGTACAGACCGCTTCCTCATATAGTTTGCTCCCTCATATAGACTGCACCTTCATATAGACTGCACCCTCGTATAGACTGCTCCCACGTATGGACTACACCCGCGCATAGACTGCACCTTTCTATAGACTGCACCTTTCTCTAGACTGCACCTTTCTCTAGACTGCACCTTTCTCTAGACTGCACCCTCGTATAGACTGCACCTTTGTATAGACTGCACTTTCATATAGACTGCACCCTCATATAGACTGCACCCTCGTATAGACTGCACCTTTGTATAGACTGCACCTTTGTATAGACTGCACCTTCATATAGACGGCACCCACGTATAGACTGTTCCCACGCATAGAGTGCACCCTCGTATAGACTGAACCTTCCTGTAGACTGCACCCGCGTATAGACATCACCCTCCTATAGACTGCACCCACGTATAGACATCACCCTCCTACAGACTGCGCCCTCCTATAGACTGCACCCACGTATAGACTGCACCCTCGTATAGACTGCACCCACGTATAGACTGCACCCACGTATAGACTGCACCCTCCTATAGACTGCACCCACGTATAGACTGCACCCACGTATAGACTGCACCCTCGTATCGACTGCACCCTCGTATAGACTGCACCCACGTATAGACTGCACCCACGTATCGACTGCACCCTCGTATAGACTGCACCCACGTATAAACTGCACCCTCGTATAGACTGCACCCACGTATAGACTGCACCCACGTATAGACTGCACCTTCGTATAGACTGCACCCACGTATAGACTGCACCCTCGTATAGACTGCACCCACGTATAGACTGCACTCTCGTATAGACTGCACCCACGTATAGACTGCACCCTCGTATAGACTGCACCCACGTATAGACTGCACCCTCGTATAGACTGCACCCACGTATAGACTGCACCCACGTATAGACTGCACCCTCGTATAGACTGCACCCACGTATAGACTGCACCTTCGTATAGACTGCACCCACGTATAGACTGCACCCTCGTATAGACTGCACCCACGTATAGACTGCACCCTCGTATAGACTGCACCCACGTATAGACTGCACCTTCGTATAGACTGCACCCTCGTATAGACTGCACCCACGTATAGACTGCACCTTTGTGTCGACTGCACCCACATATAGACATCACCCTCCTATAGACTGCACCCTCCTATAGACTGCACTTTGGTATAGACTGCACTTTGGTATAGACTGCACCCACGTATAATCTGCACCTTCGTATAGACCGCACCCTCGTATAGACTGCACCCTCGTATAGACTGCACCCGCGTATAGACTGCACCTTCGTATAGATTGCACCTTCGTATAGACCGCACCCTCATATAGACTGCACCCTCGTATAGACTGCACCCACGTATAGACTGCACCTTCGTATAGAGTGCACCCACGTATAGTCTGCACCTTCGTGTCGACTGCACCCACGTATAGACATCACCCTCCTATAGACTGCACCCACCGATAGACTGCACCCTCATATAGACTGCACCCTCGTATAGACTGCACCCACGTATAGAATGCACCTTCGTATAGAGTGCACCCACGTATAGACTGCACATGCGTATAGACTGCACCTTTGTATAGACTGCACCTTCGTATAGACTGCACCCTTGTGTAGACAGCACCCGCATATAGACGGCACCCACCTATAGACTGTTCCTACGTTTAGACTGCAGCCACGTATAGACTGTTCCCACGTATAGAGTGCACCCTCGTATAGACTGCACCTTCCTGTAGACTGCACCCTCGTATAGACCGCACCCTCATATAGACTGCACCTTCGTATAGACTGCACCCGCATATAGACTGCACCCTCGTATAGACTGCACCCGCATATAGACTGCACCCTCGTATAGACTGCACCCTCATATAGACTGCACCTTCGTATAGACTGCACCCGCATATAGACTGCACCCTCGTATAGACTGCACCCTCATATAGACTGCACCTTTGTATAGACTGCACCCTCATATAGACTGCACCTTCGTATAGACTGCACCCGCATATAGACTGCACCCTCGTATAGACTGCACCCTCATATAGACTGCACCCTCGTATAGACCGCACCCTCATATAGACTGCACCTTCGTATAGACTGCACCCGCATATAGACTGCACCCTCGTATAGACTGCACCCGCATATAGACTGCACCCTCGTATAGACTGCACCCTCATATAGACTGCACCTTCGTATAGACTGCACCCTCATATAGACTGCACCCTCGTATAGACTGCACCCTCATATAGACTGCACCTTCGTATAGACTGCACCCGCATATAGACTGCACCCGCGTATATACTGCACCCACATATAGACTGCAACTTCGTATAGACTGCAGCCGCATATAGACTGCACCCTCGTATAGACTGCACCCTCGTGTAGACTGCACCCTCGTATAGACCGCATCCTCGTATATACTGCACCCACATATAGACTGCACCTTCGTATAGACTGCACCCACGTATAGACTGCACCCTCGTATATACTGCACCCACATATAGACTGCACCCTCGTATAGACTGCACCCTCGTGTAGACTGCACCCGCGTATGGACTGCATCCGCGTATAGACTTCACATTCGTATAGACTGCACCCACGTATAGTCTGCACCTTCGTGTCGACTGCACCCTCGTATAGACCGCACCCTCGTATATACTGCACCCACATATCGACTTCACCTTTGTATAGACTGCAGCCGCATATAGACTGCACACGAGTATATACTGCACTCTCGTATAGACTGCACCTGCGTATAGACTGCACCCACGTATACACTGCACCTTTGTATAGACTGCACCCTCATGTAGACTGCACCCGCGTATAGACTGCACCTTTGTATAGACTGCACCCACGTATAGACTGTTCCCTCGTATAGACTGCACCTTCATATAGTCTGCACCTTTGTATAGACCGCACCCTCATATAGACTGCACCTTCGTATAGACTGCACCCACGTATAGACTGCACCCTCGTGTAGACTGCACCCACGTATAGACTGCACCCTCGTGTAGACTGCACCCACGTATGGACTGCACCCACGTATAGATTGCACCCTCGTGTAGACTGCACCCACGTGTAGACTGCACCCTCGTGTGGACCGCACCCACGTATACACTGCACCTTCGTATAGACTGCACCCGCATATAGACTGTTACCTTGTATAGACCGCACCCTCGTATAGACCGCACCCTCGTACAGACCGCACCCTCGTACAGACCGCACCCTCGTATAGACCGCATCCTCGTACAGACTGCACCCTCGTACAGACCGCTCCCTCGTACAGACCGCACCCTCGTATAGACTGCACCCTCGTACAGACTGCACCCTCGTACAGACCGCACCCTCGTACAGACCGCACCCTCGTATAGACCGCACCCTCGTACAGACTGCACCCGCGCATACACTGCACATGCGTATAGACTGCACCTACATATAGACTGCACTTTTGTGTAGACTGCACCTTCATATAGACTGCACCCTCGTGTAGACAGCACCCTCATATGGACTGCACCTTCGTACAGACTGCACCCGCGCATAGACTGCACCAACATATAGACTGCCCCCTTGTCTCGACTGCACCTGGATATATGCTGCACACATGTATAGACTGCACCCGCGTATAGACTGCACACGTGTATATACTGCACCCTCGTGTAGACTGCACCCGCGTATAGACTGCACCAACATATAGACTGCCCCCTTGTCTCGACTGCACCTGGATATATGCTGCACACATGTATATACTGCACCCTCGTGTAGACTGCACCCTCATATCGACTGCACCCGCGTATAGACTGCACCCACATATACACTGCACCTTCGTATAGACTGCACCCGCGTATAGACTGCACCCTCGTATAGACTGTTCCCTCATATAGACTATCCCCTCGTATAGACTGCACCCTCGTATAGACTGTTCCCTCATATAGACTATCCCCTCGTATAGACTGCACCTTCGTACAGACTGCACCCTCGTGTAGACTACGCCCTCGTATACACTGCACCTTTGTAGAGACTGCACCCTTGTATAGACTGCACCTTCGAATAGACTGTTCCCTCGTATAGACTGCACCTTCGTACAGACTGCACCCTCGTGTAGACTACGCCCTCGTATACACTGCACCTTTGTAGAGACTGCACCCTTGTATAGACTGCACCTTCGAATAGACTGTTCCCTCGTATAGACTGCACCTTCGTACAGACTGCACCCTCGTGTAGACTACGCCCTCGTATACACTGCACCTTTGTAGAGACTGCACCCTTGTATAGACTGCACCTTCGAATAGACTGTTCCCTCGTATAGACTGCACCTTCGAATAGACGGCAGCTTCATATAGACTGCACCCGCATATAGACCGCACCCTCATGTAGACTGCACCCTTGTGTAGACTGCACCTTCGTATGGACCGCACACACGTATAGACTGCACCTTTGTGTAGACTGCACCCGCATATAGACTGCACCCGCGTATAGACTGCACCCATGTATAGACTGTTCCCTCGTATAGACTGCACCTTCCTGTAGACTGCACCCGCGTATAGACTGCACTGACCTATAGACATCACCCTCCTATAGACTGCACCCGCGTATAGACTGCAACCTTGTGTAGGCTGCACCCTCGTATAGACTGTTCCCACATATAGACTGCAACCACGTATAGACTGCACCCGCATATAGACTGCACCCTCGTGTAGACTGCACCTTCGTATAGACTGCACCCACGTATAGACTGCACCCACGTATAGACTGCACCCGCATATAGACTGCACCCTCGTATAGACTGCACCTTCGTATAGACTGCACCCACGTATAGACTGCACCCACGTATAGAATGCACCCACGTATAGTCTGCACCCTCGTATAGACTGCACCCACGTATAGACTGCACCCTCGTATAGACTGCACCCACGTATAGACTGCACCCACGTATAGACTGTTCCCTCGTATAGACTGCACCCACGTATAGACTGCACACTCGTATAGACTGCACTCGCATATAGACTGCACACTCGTATAGACTGCACCCGCGTATAGACTGCACCTTCGTATAGACTGCACCCACGTATAGTCTGCACCTTCGTATAGACTGCACCCACATATAGACTGCACCCTCGTGTAGACTGCACACTCGTATAGACTGCACCCGCGTATAGACTGCACCTTCGTATAGACTGCACCCACATATAGACTGCACCCTCGTGTAGACTGCACACTCGTATAGACTGCACCCTCGTGTAGACTGCACGCTCCTATAGAATGCACCCGCATATAGAATGCACCCACGTATAGACTGCACCCGTTATAGACTGCACCCTCGTGTAGACTGCACCGTCGTATGGACTGCATCCTCGTATCGACTGTTCCCACGTATAGACTGCACACTCGTATAGACTGCACCCTTGTGTAGACTGCACCCTCCTATAGACTGCACCCATTTGTAGACTGCACCCACGTATAGACTGCACCCTCGTATGGACTTCACCCGCGTATAGACTGCACCCTTGTGTAGACTGCACCCTCCTATAGACTGCACCCTCACGTAGACTGCACCCGTGTATAGACTGCATCCCCGTATAGACTGTTCCCACGTATTGACTGCACCCTCGTAGAGACTGTTCCCACGTATAGACTGTTCCCTCGTGTAAACTGCACCCCCGTATAGACTGTTCCCTTGTACCGACAGCACCCTCTTATAGACTTCACATTCGTATAGACTGCACCCTCGTATGGACTGCACCCATATATAGACTGCACCCTCGTATAGACTGCTCCCACGTATAGACTCTTTCCACGTATAGACTCATTCCACGTATAGACTGCTCCCGCGTGTAGACTGCACCCGCGTATAGACTGCTCCCACGTATAGACTGCACCCGCGTATAGACTTCACATTTGTATAGACTGCACCCTCGTATGGACTGCACCCATATATAGACTGCACCCTCGTATAGACTGCTCCCACGTGTTGACTGCACCCTCGTATAGACTGCACCTTCATATAGACAGCACCCACGTATAGACTGCACCCGCGTATAGACTTCACATTCGTATAGACTGCACCCTCGTATAGACTGCACCTTCGTATAGACTGCACCTTCGTATAGACTGCACCCGCATATAGACTGCACCCTCGTGTAGACTGCACCTTCGTATGGACCGCACACACGTATAGACTACACACGCGTATAGACTGCACCTTCGTATAGACTGTTCCCTCGTATAGACTGCACCTTCATATGGACTGCACCCGCGTATAGACTGCACCCTCGTGTAGACTGCACCCTTGTATAGACTGCACCTTCATATAGATGGCACCTTCATATAGACTGCTCCCTCGTGTAGACAGCACCCGCGTATAGACGGCACCCACGTATAGACTGTTCCTCTGTATAGATGGCACCCGCGTGTAGACTGCACCTTCCTGTAGACTGCACCCACGTATAGACATCACCCTCCTATAGACTACACCCACGTATAGACTGCACCCTTGTGTAGACTGCACCCTCTTATAGACTCTACCCCCGTATAGACTGCACCCAAGTATAGATTGCACCCTCATATAGACTGTTCCCACGTATAGACTGTTCCCCCGTATAGACGGCACCCGCGTGTAGACTGCGCCCACGTATAGACATCACCCTCCTATAGACTGCACCCTCGTATAGACGGCATCCGCGTGTAGACTGCACCCTCATATAGACTTCACATTCCTATAGACTGCACCCTCGTATAGACTGCAACCTTGTATAGTCTGCTCCCACGTGTCGACTGCACCTGCATATAGACTCTTCCCTCGTATAGTCTGTTCCCTCGTACAGACGGCACCCTCTTATAGACTTCACATTCGTATGGACTGCACCCGCGTATAGACTGCACCCACGTGTAGACTGCTCCCACGTATAGACTCTTTCCACGAAAAGACTACTGACACGTATAGACTCTTTCCATGTATAGACTACTCACACATATAGACTGCTCCCATGTATAGACTGCACCTGCGTATAGACTGCTCGCACGTGTTGACTGCACCCTCTTATAGACTTCACATTCGTATAGACTGCACCCACGTATAGACTGCTCCCACGTGTAGACTGTTCCCACGTATAGACTGCACCCTTGTGTACACTGCACCCTCGTATGGACTGCACCCTTGTATGGACGGCACCCTCGTATAGACGGCACCTTCATATAGACTGCACCATCGTATAGACTGCACCTTCGTATAGACTGTTCCCTCGTAAACACTGCACCTTCATATAGATTGCACCCATGTATAGACTGCACCCTTGTATAGACTGCACCTTCATATAGACTGCATCTTCATATAGACTGCACCCTCGTGTAGACAGCACCTGCGTATAGACGGCACCCACGTATAGACTGTTCCCACGTATAGACTGTTCCCTCGTATAGATGGCACCCGCGTGTAGACTGTTCCCTCGTACAGACTGCACCCGCGTATAGACTGCTCCCACGTGTCGACTGCACCTGCGTATAGACTCTTCCCACGTATAGACTGCACCTTTGTATAGGCTGCTCCCACGTGTCGACTGCACCTGCATATAGACTGTTCCCTCGTATAGACTGTTCCCACGTATAGACTGTTCCCACGTATAGACTGTTCCCTCGTATAGACTGTTCCCACGTATAGACTGTTCCCTCATATAGATGGCACCCGCTTGTAGACTGTTCCCCCGTATAGACTGTTCCCACGTATAGACTGTTCCCTCATATAGACTGTTCCCACGTATAGACTGTTCCCTCGTATAGATGGCACCCGCTTGTAGACTGTTCCCTCGTGTAAACTGCACCCCCGTATAGAGTGTTCGCTCGTACCGACGGCACCCGCGTATAGACTTCACATTCGTATGGACTGCACCCGCGTATAGACTGCACCCGCGTATGGACTGCACCCGCGTATAGACTTCACATTCATATAGACTGCACCCACGTATAGACTGCACCCGCGTATGGACTGCACCCGCGTATAGACTTCACATTCATATAGACTGCACCCGCATATAGACTGCTCCCACGTATAGATTGCACCGGCGTATAGACTTCACATTCGTATAGACTGCACCCTCGTATAGACTGCTCCCATTTATAGATTGCACCCGCGTATAGACTTCACATTCGTATAGACTGCACCCTCGTATGGACTGTACCCACGTGTTGACTGCACCCTCTTATAGACTTCACATTCGTATAGACTGCACCCACGTATAGACTGCACCCGCGTATGGACTTCACATTCATATAGACTGCACCCGCATATAGACTGCTCCCACGTATAGATTGCACCGGCGTATAGACTTCACATTCGTATAGACTGCACCCGCATATAGACTGCTCCCACGTATAGATTGCACCCGCGTATAGACTTCACATTCGTATAGACTGCACCCACGTATAGACTGCACCCTCGTATGGACGGCACCTTCATATAGACTGCACCCGCGTATAGACTGCACCCACGCGTAGACTCCACCTTCGTATGGACTGCACACACGTATAGGCTGCACCCTTGTATAGACTGCACCTTCATATAGACTGCACCTTCGTATAGACTGCACCCTCGTATAGACTGCACCCTCGTATAGACTGCACCCGCGTATACACTGCACCTACGTATAGACTGCACCTTTGTATAGACTGCACCTTCATATAGACTGCATCTTTATATAGACTGCACCCTTGTGTAGACAGCACCCGCGAATAGACGGCACCCACATATAGACTGTTCCCACGTATAGAGTGCATCCTCATATAGACTGCACCTTCCTGTAGACTGCACCCGCGTATAGACTGCACCCACGTATAGACATCACCCTCCTATAGACTGCACCCTCGTATAGACATCACCCTCCTATAGACGGCACCCACGTGTAGACTGTTCCCTCGTATAGACTGTTCACTCGTATAGACTGCACCCTCGTGTAGACTGCACCCCCGTATAGACTGTTCACTCGTATAGACTGCACCCTCGTGTAGACTGCACCCCCGTATAGACTGTTCACTCGTATAGACTGCACCCTCGTGTAGACTGCACCCCCGTATAGACTGTTCACTCGTATAGACTGCACCCTCATATAGACGGTACCCGCGTGTAGGCTGCACCCGCGTGTGGACTGCTCCCACGTATAGACTCTTCCCACGTATAGATTACTCACATGTATAGACTGCTCCCACGTATAGACTGCACCCGCGTGTAGGCTGCACCCGCGTGTGGACTGCTCCCACGTATAGACTCTTCCCACGTATGGACTGTTCCCACGTATAGACTGTTCCCATGTATAGACTGCACCCTCATATAGACTGCACCCCCTTGTAGACTTCACATTTGTATAGACTGCACCCACGTATAGACGGCACCCGCGTATAGACTTCACATTCATATAGACTGCATCCGCGTGTAGACTGCATCCTCGTATAGACTGCTACCGCGTATCGACTGCACCCGTGTATAGACTGATCCCACGTGTAGACTGCACCCGTGTATAGACTGATCCCACGTGTAGACTGCACCCGTGTATAGACTGCTGCCACATATAGACTCTTCCCATGTATAGACTACTCACATGTATAGACTGCTCCCACGTATAGACTGCACCCATGTATAGACTGCACCCGCGTATAGGCTGCACCCGCGTATAGGCTGCACCCGTGTATAGGCTGCACCCGCGTATAGACTGCACCAGCGTAAAGACTGCACCCGCGTATAGACTTTCACTATCCAGTGATCCCTGGGTTAGGGACAGAGGGGGAAATCAGCCAGGGTTCCTGCTCCTGCTCACTGTCCAGTGACTTCACACCGGATTTCTGGGAAGTTGCGGAATCCTCACATCATGAAATGCCTGCGTTCCCCATTCCCAGGCTGCCCTGTGCTGACAGCCATACTGTAGGCCTCAATTCCAGTCCCGTACCAGGTTGGGGCCTGTGACGGGTGCTGTCATTGAATGTCAGCAGCCTGCACACACAAGGTTAGGTTAGTCTGTAACCCGTCTGGGGATAAACACTCGCCATATCCCCAGCTGCCCCTTGCTGTGATCCCTGGGATTAAGGCCTGCCCAGTTTCGGGAGCAAATGAGTTGGAAACCTTGACACTTCCTCTTGTATTGAGCGACTTTCCCGCCGCTTCATGGGGACTGGATGGAGACACTTCCTGTGTTGCCATGCATGGGATTGTGGGATGTTACCTGCTGCGCTCGGCCTAGATTTCAGGCTCACTTCCTACCGGGAAGCTGACAGGTGTTGTTTTCCCAGCATTGACCATAACCTGCAGCCCTCTCATTTCCCCAAGCAGCTCATCGGACCCTTGGCTCACCACTGGCCTTTCTTCCGTTATCTCAAGATGGGGATAATATGCAAGTCCACGCCAACAACAGTGGATGAAACAATCCAGTTAGGCCCCCACCCACCCTTCCCCAGCAACACTGGGTTGGATGATGAGCCATGATGATACTGAATGCAGGATCAGGCTTGAGGGGCTGAAGGGCCGACGCTGGCTCCCAGTTTCTATTTCAGATGGTGAGACCGAAAGGTTTCGGAGCCACAGGCCTTCAGCAAGGTTGGCGAATTCTCGTGCTGCCTGCCTCCCAACTTCCAAACCACTTCTGGCTTCCATTATCAGGAAGACCATTTCCTCCCTTTCTGTGTGTCCGCAGGGAGCGGGCTCCCAGGTGGAATGGACTGGAATTGTCCCAGCCCACCTCCTGTTGTTTCTCTGAGGTAGATGGGAGGGGTGGGGTGGAAGTGAACGGCCTGAACTCCCCATGGATCTGGATAGCGTTTGGGGGTCATTCTCGTGCGGTGTAGTTCCCAGGGCCTGGTGTGTCCTGTATGAGCAGTGACTGGGCATTGATCTCTTTCCCACTGCCCGATTTCGGCTTTGTCCCCTTCCTGAGCCTTCTGATGCGCCATCGATGCGGTGACTCCCAGCTCAGTCGGGCGTCACTGCTCACCGGGCCTACTTCCTGGGCATGCCTTAGGGACGTAACCGTGGCAACAAGGACACAAGGCATATTCAGCGAGAAGCAGCTCAGAATTAGCGGATTTTAGCTTTGCACATCGATGCTTGGTGCCTGATTCGAGAACGTAAATGTGTGATGTTCTCCTCTGTGGGTCTTCCCATATTCTCTCCAGTTATGGGAGAGAGGGTCTGCTTCCCCTCTGTACGCCTTGTGGAGATTGCTTGCCATTGCTACATCTCTACAAAATGGCCCCAGAGAGACACTGGGTCACCCTGACCAAGGGGAGCGTCCAGGTAAGAACCAAACCACGACTGGGAGCAGCCAGTGGGTTGGGTACAGACCTTGTAATTGTCGGGCTAAACAGTAATATTGCCAGTCTTTACAGCACCAATGAGGAGACAGCAGGAGCCTGAGCAGAGAGCTGGAGCAGAATGGAGACCGGTGAGCGGGAGCAGCAGCCAACCAACAAACGTAAGCAGTGGCCAAACCAATAGCGGCTAAGCGGCAGCAGCAAACCAACCAATGGCGGCTAACCGGCAGCAGCAAAACAACCAATAGCAGCTAACCGGCAGCAGCACACCAACCAATAGCGGCTAACCAGCAGCAGCAAAACAACCAATAGCAGCTAACCGGCAGCAGCAAACCAACCAATAGCGGCTAACCAGCAGAAAACCAACCAATAGCAGCTAACCAGCAGCAGCAAATCAACCAATAGCAGCTAACCAGCAGCAGTGAGTCAACCAATAGTGGCTAATCAGCAGCAAACCAACCAATAGCGGCTAACCAGTAGCAGCAAAACAACCAATAGCAGCTAACCGGCAGCAGCACACCAACCAATAGCGGCTAACCAGCAGCAGCAAAACAACCAATAGCAGCTAACCGGCAGCAGCAAACCAACCAATAGCAGCTAACCAGCAGCAGCAAACCAACCAATAGTGGCTAACCAGCAGAAAACCAACCAATAGCACCTAACCAGCAGCAGCAAATCAACCAATAGCAGCTAACCAGCAGCAGCAAGTCAACCAATAGTGGCTAATCAGCAGGAAACCAACCAATAGCGGCTAGCCTTTATCAGCAAACCAACCAATAGCGGTTAACCTATGGTGGCTCATTTGCATTAGCAAATGACCAAAAGCAGTGAATCTGCAGCAAAAGCAATGGCTCAGGCAGTTGGAGTTTGACGGTAAAATCTTAGGAGTCTCACTGCGGTCAGACAGTGAGCCTTCCATGGAGCGGAGAAATTTACTGTAAATGCCAATCTCCCAGCCCCCTTGCCCGCCCTGGGCCCACTCTGCTGCTGCTGCCGCTGTCTCTGCTCCAGCTCTGGTCATGCCCGGCTGTAGTGCTCACTCTCATGTCACCGTAATGCCACCACTCCCCGTGCCACCTCCGACTCGGCGCCAGCTGGGAATGGTGGCAGTACAGTCGACAGGTCCTGGAAGTTGGCGCCACAGCCGTGCCGACTCGGCAGCCATGGCAGAGTGGGCCTGGGAACGGGACTTGGCATTTACAGTAAGTTTCTCCATAGGGTGGAGGTCTCCTGCGAGACTTCGGCAATTGGACCGTCAAACTGGGCAATTACAGGCGACTTGGTGAGTCTGTGTAACTGCCTCTGCGGAAATGGCCGAACCGCGTACCCCTCGCTATCCGCCCTGGGCTCCTAGAACTGGGCACACAGGACTCCCAGTTGGGGGCCAGAGCAATATTTGCAAGCAAAATTCCGAATGAATGGAATCCTTCTTGCTTTTAGCTCTTTGAGATGACTGTAGCTAACGGTTCAAGTGACAGGATCCGCAAAAGGCTCCCTCCTGTGGTGGGAGGGTGAAACGAGACCCTTCGAGGACGGTGGGGAGGAAGATACAAATGAGAGAATCGATTTGGTACCAAGACGGGATGATCAGCATTGTAGCGGAACAATACCGAGTGTTGACCAGACACTTAGGCTTCTTTGACCCCCAGCGTGCCTCTTTAACCGTTAGCAATCCCCCTCATAACGTGTCAAAAAGACAGAAGACGTCACGAAGAGAAGAGGATTTGGAGGGTGAGAGAGCAAGAGTTGTGAAGGTATCGACCAAGAACAGGAGCAGGCCATTCAGCCCCCTCCTTGAGTTTGCTACGCCATTCACCGAGGTCGTGGCTGATCTGGGATTTTGTGCGGAGAAGTGGGTTGCTGTTCAGTCAGGAGGGAAAGGAAAATTCCCAGCATGCTGTGCGAGTGCTAGTTCGACTCTGAAATTGCCAGTAAGGAGAAAGCTCTGTCGAACGTTGGCCACCAGCGGCCCGTTGGATTTGGGATGTGAGCTGGGAGTTGACTGGAGGATGGTGTGGACAGAGGGGAGCACTCTCGCGAATGCAACGCCTGCGGTCGCGTAGGGGGTCACACTGCCGAAAACAGGCCACTTTTAGCTCCTCAGTCCCCTGCGATCTCTCTTTCTCCAAAGCGAGCATTCCGTCCTCCCTTCCCTTGGCCTCATTCTAGTGATTCCATCCCTTGCTCTGCTTCTGAGGCTGCAGTCTTTGGCACTAACCTAAGGGCACCTTGCAGGTGGATTGTGCTCATGCCAGCAGGGGACTGGCACACACATCCTGCAGCCCCCCCCCCCATCCCCATTACCTGGTAGCCCCTGTCAGTGGGCACACTTCAGTAACTCACTGAGGCACCGGATGTCAATGACCAGCGGCAGTGCCCAACCTTTTGAGCCATATCAAGCCTGGCACAGCAGGAGGTGTCAAGAGTGTACTTGCTGGGCGTGGCACACACTGGCTATTTTGCGGCAGCAGGCGGCCTGAATGAGATGGCACGTTGCTGTTGGCCACGTTGCTGTTGGCTCCGTGTAATAGCTGGGGATGGGTGGGGCCCAGGTGGGTACTGCTTACCACTGAGTCTTATCTCTGATTTTGGGGATGCCAATGTTAGTAGAGATCGCCAAGCTGGAAGGGAAAGGCTGGCACTTGCTATCAATGAGACCAGCAAATGACCAGGTACAGTGCACCAATGCAGAGCAAAACTAGCCTGATCTGGTTCGGCTGCATGTGGTGCCAGGGCAGGAGACTGGGTAACTCTACGACACAATGACAGCATCACCATCTACAAGGGGGGGGGGGGTGGCGCTCATCCTGGCCCAAGTTCGGTACCCGTTCTTGATGCAAATGGGTCAACATGTGACAGGCACCATGCCCTGGGATCTAACCATCTTGCGTCCTTTTCCCTTGGCAGAGTTGCCAGCACGTGGAGTGCCTGAGCCTGATTTGTGAGGTCGGTTTGCTGAGCAGGGGGGCCAACGTGGTGCTGGAGATCCGGACCCGGGTGTGGGCACACACTTTCCTCCAGGTAAGCTGCTATCCCTGGCACATGCTACGGCGCTGTAGGGCAGTTGGTAGGAGCACTGAGCGCCCACTGCTCATGAGGGAAAGCAGCAAGAGATAGGGTGTCGCATCTGGCACCAGGAATGGGGAAAGGTTCAGAAATCTCCAGGGGCCCTGCTCCAATTAGGGGCAACCTCATCAGGGCCGTTCCTGTTGGACAGGCCAACCAGGGAGTGTTGGATGGGGGGGACAGTGTAGAGGGAGCTTTACTCTGTATCTAACCCCGTGCTGTCCCTGTCCTGGGAGTGTTTGATGGGGGGACAGTGTAGAGGGCGCTTTACTCTGTATCTAACCCCGTGCTGTCCCTGTCCTGGGAGTGTTTGATGGGGGGATAGTGTAGAGGGAGCTTTACTCTGTATCTAACCCTGTGCTGTCCCTGTCCTGGGAGTGTTTGATGGGGGGGCAGTGTAGAGGGAGCTTTACTCTGTATCTAACCCTGTGCTGTCCCTGTCCTGGGAGTGTTTGATGAGGGACAGTGTAGAGAGAGCTTTACTCTGTATCTAACCCCGTACTGTCCCTGTCCTGGGTGTGTTTGATGGGGGGACAGTGTAGAGGGAGCTTTACTCTGTATCTAACCCTGTGCTGTCCCTGTCCTGGGAGTGTTTGATGGGGGGACAGTGTAGAGGGAGCTTTACTCTGTATCTAACCCTGTGCTGTCCCTGTCCCTGGGAGTGTTTCTTGAGGGGTACAGTGTAGAGGGAGCTTTACTCTGTATCTAACCCCGTGCTGTCCCTGCCCTAGGAGTGTTTGATGGGGGGACAGTGTAGAGAGAGCTTTACTCTGTATCTAACCCCGTGCTGTCCCTGTCCTCGGAGTGTTTGATGGGGGGACAGTGTAGAGGGAGCTTTACTCTGTATCTAACCCCGTGCTGTCCCTGTCCTGGGAGTGTTTGATGGGGGACAGTGTAGAGGGAGCTTTACTCTGTATCTAACCCCGTGCTGTCCCTGTCCTGGGAGTGTTTGATGGGGACAGTGTAGAGGAAGCTTTACTCTGTATCTAACCCCGTGCTGTCCCTGTCCTGGGTGTGTTTGATGGGGGACAGTGTAGAGAGAGCTTTACTCTGTATCTAACCCTGTGTTGTCCCTGTCCTGGGAGTGTTTGATGGGGGGCAGTGTAGAGGGAGCTTTACTCTGTATCTAACCCCGTGCTGTCCCTGTCCTGGGAGTGTTTGATGGGGGGACGGTGTAGAGGGAGCTTTGCTCTGTATCTAACCCCGTGCTGTCCCTGTCCTGGGAGTGTTTGATGGGGGGACGGTGTAGAGGGAGCTTTACTCTGTATCTAACCCCGTGCTGTCCCTGTCCTGGGAGTGTTTGATGGGGGGACAGTGTAGAGGGAGCTTTACTCTGTATCTAACCCCGTACTGTCCCTGTTCTGGGTGTGTTTGATGGGGGGACAGTGTAGAGGGAGCTTTGCTCTGTATCTAACCCCGTGCTGTCCCTGTCCTGGGAGTGTTTGATGGGGGGACGGTGTAGAGGGAGCTTTACTCTGTATCTAACCCCGTGCTGTCCCTGTCCTGGGAGTGTTTGATGGGGGGACAGTGTAGAGGGAGCTTTACTCTGTATCTAACCCCGTACTGTCCCTGTTCTGGGTGTGTTTGATGGGGGGACAGTGTAGAGGGAGCTTTACTCTGTATCTAATCCCGTGCTGTCCCTGCCCTAGGAGTGTTTGATGGGGGGACAGTGTAGAGGGAGCTTTACTCTGTATCTAACCCCGTGCTGTCCCTGTCCTGGGAGTGTTTGATGGGGGGACAGTGTAGAGGGAGCTTTACTCTGTATCTAACCCCGTGCTGTCCCTGTCCTGGGAGTGTTTGATGGGGGGACAGTGTAGAGGGAGCTTTACTCTGTATCTAACCCCGTACTGTCCCTGTTCTGGGTGTGTTTGATGGGGGGACAGTGTAGAGGGAGCTTTACTCTGTATCTAATCCCGTGCTGTCCCTGCCCTGGGAGTGTTTGATGGGGGGACAGTGTAGAGGGAGCTTTACTCTGTATCTAACCCCGTGCTGTCCCTGTCCTGGGAGTGTTTGATGGGGGAGACAGTGTAGAGAGAGCTTTACTATCCAGGTGGGCAGGCTGGGGTGGTGAGTGTGTGCCATGGGAAAGCCTGGAGTTATCTCCTTGTTGTGTGTGTGTGAATGGGTGCCATGCTGCTGGTGATCTGGTGTGGTGTGTGACGGTCACAGTGGGTAAGATGCCATGCTCTCTGCCAGGTGTTCCACGTCCCGATGTGTGCCCTTGTGTTTTACAGAGGCAGCACCAGCCTTTCACACTGCCGTGCAATGCCTCATACCAGGCGCACCGCATGCCTTATCAGATCCTGCCCAAGGACTACCCGAGAGGAAGCTTGGTGGTAAGTACCCCTGTGCCCGCTGCCTATCTTCATGTTACTCGGTGTTGTGAAAACGCCAAATCTCACCCTGTGCCAGGCCACCTGCTGGCATCATGTTGCGGCAAGCGCCGTTTCCAGTGACGGGACCAAATAGTGCTGCCCGTGATCGTAGGCACACATCAGTCTCAGCTCATCCCACTGCCTGCAGACCTGCCTGGCACTGGGTGCCCACTGAGGAGAGCAGTGCTGAGGCAAGCTCTCAGCTTCCACTGAGCAACCCCAAGGGGCGGTGAGAAAGGAGCTCAGAGGGCACGATGTCGCACAGAGCCAACCAGGGGGCCCTTGGCAAAATCGGATCAGTTTATCCAGCACCCACCTACAGCAGCTTTCACTGCGCTGCCCCACATGGTCAAATAGCCTGACAGTGCAGCACCCCCTCAGTACTGACCCTCCGACAGTGCAGCACTCCCCCAGCACTGACCCTCCGACAGTGCCCCACTCCCTCAGTACTGACCCTCCGACAGTGCAGCACTCCCTCAGTTCTGACCCTCCGACAGTGCAGCACTCCCTCAGCACTGACCCCCCGACAGTGTGGCTCTCCCTCAGTACTGACCCTCAGTACTGACCCTCCGACAGAGCGGCACTCCCTCAGCACTGACCCTCCGACAGTGCAGCACTCCCTCAGCACTGACCCTCTGACAGTGCGGCATTCCCTCAGCACTGACCCTCCGACAGTGCGGCACTCCCTCAGTACTGACCCTCCGACAGTGCGGCATTCCCTCAGTACTGACCCTCTGACAGTGCAGCACTCCCTCAGCACTGACCCTCCGACAGTGCGGCATTCCCTCAGCACTGACCCTCTGACAGTGCGGCATTCCCTCAGCACTGACCCTCTGACAGTGCGGCAGTCCCTCAGCACTGACCCTCTGACAGTGCGGCACTCCCTCAGCACTGACCCTCTGACAGTGCAGCACTCCCTCAGCACTGACCCTCCAACAGTGCGGCACTTCCTCAGCACTGACCCTCTGACAGTGCGGCACTCCCTCAGCACTGACCCTCTGACAGTGCAGCACTCCCTCAGCACTGACCCTCTGACAGTGCAGCACTCCCTCAGCACTGACCCTCCAACAGTGCGGCACTTCCTCAGCACTGACCCTCTGACAGTGCGGCACTCCCTCAGCACTGACCCTCTGACAGTGCAGCACTCCCTCAGCACTGACCCTCCGACGGTGCGGCACTCCCTCAGCACTGACCCTCCAACAGTGCGGCAGTCCCTCAGCACTGACCCTCTGACAGTGCAGCACTCCCTCAGCACTGACCCTCCAACAGTGCGGCACTTCCTCAGCACTGACCCTCTGACAGTGCGGCACTCCCTCAGTACTGACCCACCGACAGTGCGGCATTCCCTCAGCACTGACCCTCTGAGAGTGCGGAACTCCCTCAGCACTGACCCTCCGACAGTGCGGCGCTCCCTCAGCACTGACCCTCCGACAGTGCGGCACTCCCTCATCACTGACCCTCCGACAGTGCAGTGCTCCCTCAGCACTGACCCTCCAATAGTGCGGCACTCCCTCAGTACTGAACCTCCGACAGTGTGGCACCCCCTCAGCACTGACCCTCTGACAGTGCCCACTCCCTCAGTCCTGACCCTCCGACAGTGTGGCTCTCCCTCAGCACTGACCCTCTGACAGTGAGTCGCTCCCTCAGCAATGACCCTCCAACAGTGCCACACTCCCTCAGTACTGACCCTCCAACAGTGCGATACTCCCTCAGCACTGACCCTCCGACAGTGCGGCACTCCGTCAGCACTGACCCTCCGACAGGGCGGCACTCCCTCAGCACTGACCCTCCGACAGTGCAGCACTCCCTCAGTACTGACCCTCCGACAGTGCAGCATTCTCTCAGCACTGACCCTCTGACAGTGCGGCACTCCCTCAGTACTGAACCTCCGACAGTGCGGCACTTCCTCAGTACTGACCCTCTGACAGTGCAGCACTCCCTCAGTACTGACCCTCTGACAGTGCAGCACTCCCTCAGCACTGACCCTCGGACAGTGGAGTACTCCCTCAGTTCTGACCCTCCGACAGTGCGGCACTTCCTCAGCACTGCCCCTCTGACAGTGCGGCACTCCCTCAGCACTGACCCTCCGACAGTGCGGCACTTCCTCAGCACTGACCCTCCGACAGTGCGGCACTTCCTCAGCACTGACCCTCCGACAGTGCGGCACTCCCTCAGCACTGACCCTCCGACAGTGCGGCACTCCCTCAGCACTGACCCTCTGACAGTGCGGCACTTCCTCAGCACTGACCCTCTGACAGTGCGGTACTCCCTCAGCACTGACCCTCCGACAGTGCGGCACTCCCTCAGCACTGACCCTCTGACAGTGCAGCACTCCCTCAGTACTGACCCTCCGACAGTGCGGCTCTCCCTCAGCACTGACCGTCTGACAGTGTGGCACTCCCTCAGCACTGACTGTCCGACAGTGTGGCATTACCGCAGTACTGACCCTCTGACAGTGCGGTGCTCCCTCAGCACTGACCCTCCAACAGTGGAGCACTCCCCCAGCACTGACCCTCCGACAGTGCGGCACTCCCTCAGCACTGACCGTCTGACAGTGTGGCACTCCCTCAGCACTGACTGTCCGACAGTGTGGCATTACCGCAGTACTGACCCTCTGACAGTGCGGTGCTCCCTCAGCACTGACCCTCCAACAGTGGAGCACTCCCCCAGCACTGACCCTCCGACAGTGCGGCACCCCCTCAGCACTGACCCTCCGACAGTGCTGCACTCCCTCAGTACTGACCCTCTGACAGTGCAGCACTCCCTCAGCACTGACCCTCTGACAGTGCAGCACTCCCTCAGCACTGACCCTCCGACAGTGCGGCACTCCCTCAGCACTGACCCTCCGACAGTGCGGCACTCCCTCAGCACTGACCCTCCGACAGTGGAGCACTCCCTCAGTACTGACCCTCCCATAGTTCGGCACTCCCTCAGCACTGACCCTCCGACAGTACCCACTCCCTCAGCACTGACCCTCCGACAGTACCCACCCGCTCAGCACTGACCCTCTGACAGTGCGGCACTCCCTCAGTACTGACCCTCTGACAGTGCGGCACTCCCTCAGCACTGACCCTCTGACAGTGCAGCACTCCCTCAGCACTGACCCTCCGACAGTGCGGCACTCCCTCAGCACTGACCCTCCGACAGTGCTGCACTCCCTCAGTACTGACCCTCCCATAGTTCGGCACTCCCTCAGCACTGACCCTCCGACAGTACCCACTCCCTCAGCACTGACCCTCCGACAGTACCCACCCGCTCAGCACTGACCCTCTGACAGTGCAGCACTGCCTCAGTACTGACCCTCTGACAGTTCGGCACTCATTCAGTAATAACCCTCTGACAGTGCGGCACTCCCTCAGTACTGACCCTTCGACAGTGTGGCACACCCTCAGCACTGACCCTCCGACTGTGCCCACTCTCTCAGCACTGACCCTCTGACAGTGTGGCACTGCCTCAGTACTGACCCTCTGACAGTGTGGCACTCCCTTGGCACTGACTGTCCGACAGTGCGGCACTCCTTCAATACTGACACGCCAACAGTGCGGCACTCCCTCAGTACTGACCCTCTGACTGTGCGGCACTCCCTCAGCACTGACCTTCTGACCGTGCGGCACTCCCTTAGCACTGACCCTCCGACAGTGCCCACTCCCTCAGTGCTGACCCTCCGGCAGTGGGGCACTCCCTCAAGACTGACTCTCCAACAGTGTGGCAGTCCCTCAGCACTGACCCTCTGAGAGTGCAGCACTCCCTCAGCACTGACCGTCCAACAGTGTTGCACTCCCTCTGCACTGACCCTCTGGCAGTACCCACTCCCTCAGCACTGACCCTCCGACAGTACCCACTCCCTCAGCACTGACCCTCTGACAGTGCGGCACTCCCTCAGCACTGAGCCTCCGACAGTGCCCACTCCCTCAGCACTGACCCTCCGACAGTGCGGCACTCCCTCAGCACTGACCCTCTGACCATGCGGCACTCCCTCAGCACTGACCCTCCGACAGTGCCCACTCCCTCAGCACTGACCCTCCGACAGTGCGGCACTCCCTCAGCACTGACCCTCCGACAGTGCAGCACTCCCTCAGCACTGACCCTCTGACAGTTCAGCTCTCCCTCAGTACTGACTCTCCGACAGTGCCCACTCCCTCAGCACTGACCCTCTGACAGTGTGGCACTCCCTCATTACTGACCCTCTGACAGTGCAGCACTCCCTCAGTACTGACCGTCCGACAGTGTGGCACTCCCTCAGCACTGACCCTCCAACAGTGCGGCACTCCCTCAGCACTGACCCTCCAACAGTGGAGCACTCCCTCAGTTCTGACCCTCCGACAGTGCAGCACTCCCTCAGCACTGACCCTCCGACAGTGGAGCACTCCCTCAGTTCTGACCCTCCGACAGTGCGGCACTTCCTCAGCACTGACCCTCTGACAGTGTGGCACTCCCTCAGCACTGACCCTCTGACAGTGCGGCACTCCCTCAGCACTGACCTTCCGACAGTGCCCACTCCCTCAGCACTGACCCTCCGACAGTACCCACTCCCTCAGCACTGACCCTCTGACAGTGCAGCACTGCCTCAGCACTGACCCTCTGACCGTGCGGCACTCCCTCAGCACTGACCCTCCGACAGTGCCCACTCCCTCAGCACTGACTCTCTGCCCGTGCGGCACTCCCTCAGCACTGACCCTCCGACAGTGCCCACTCCCTCAGCACTGACCCTCCGACAGTGCAGCACTCCCTCAGCACTGACCCTCTGACAGTGCGGCTCTCCCTCAGCACTGACCCTCTGACAGTGCGGCACTCCCTCAGTACTGACCCTCTGACAGTGCCCACTCCCTCAGCACTGACCCTCCGACAGTGCGGCACTCCCTCAGTACTGACCCTCTGACAGTGCCCACTCCCTCAGTACTGACCCTCTGACAGTGCGGCACTCCCTCAGTACTGACCCTCTGACAGTGCAGCACTCCCTCAGTACTGACCCTCTGACAGTGCAGCACTCCCTCAGTACTGACCGTCCGACAGTGTGGCACTCCCTCAGCACTGACCCTCCGACAGTGTGGCAGTCCCTCAGCACTGACCCTCTGACATTGCCCAATCCCTCAGCACTGACCCTCTGACAGTGTTGCACTCCCTCTGCACTGACCCTCTGGCAGTACCCACTCCCTCAGCACTGACCCTCCGACAGTACCCACTCCCTCAGCACTGACCCTCTGACAGTGCAGCACTGCCTCAGCACTGACCCTCTGACCGTGCGGCACTCCCTCAGCACTGAGCCTCCGACAGTGCCCACTCCCTCAGCACTGACCCTCCGACAGTGCGGCACTCCCTCAGCACTGACCCTCTGACCGTGCGGCACTCCCTCAGCACTGACCCTCCGACAGTGCCCACTCCCTCAGCACTGACCCTCCAACAGTGCGGCACTCCCTCAGCACTGACCCTCCGACAGTGCAGCACTCCCTCAGCACTGACCCTCCGACAGTGCGGCACTTCCTCAGCACTGACCCTCTGACAGTGCGGCACTTCCTCAGCACTGACCCTCCGACAGTGCGGCACTTCCTCAGCACTGACCCTCCGACAGTGCGGCACTTCCTCAGCACTGACCCTCTGACAGTGCGGCACTTCCTCAGCACTGACCCTCTGACAGTGCGGCACTTCCTCAGCACTGACCCTCCGACAGTGCAGCTCTCCCTCAGTACTGACTCTCCGACAGTGCCCACTCCCTCAGCACTGACCCTCTGACAGTGTGGCACTCCCTCATTACTGACCCTCCAACAGTGCGGCACTCCCTCAGCACTGACCCTCCAACAGTGGAGCACTCCCTCAGTTCTGACCCTCCGACAGTGCAGCACTCCCTCAGCACTGACCCTCCGACAGTGGAGCACTCCCTCAGTTCTGACCCTCCGACAGTGCGGCACTTCCTCAGCACTGACCCTCTGACAGTGCGGCACTCCCTCAGCACTGACCCTCTGACAGTGCGGCACTCCCTCAGCACTGACCCTCCGACAGTGCGGCACTCCCTCAGCACTGACCCTCTGACAGTGCGGCACTCCCTCAGCACTGACCCTCTGACAGTGCGGCACTCCCTCAGCACTGACCCTCCGACAGTGCCCACTCCCTCAGTACTGACCCTCCGACAGTGCGGCACTCCCTCAGCACTGACCCTCCGACAGTGCAGCATTCCCTCAGTACTGACCCTCCGATGGTGCGGCACTCCCTCACCACTGACCCTCAGACAGTGCCCACTCCCGCAGCACTAACCCTCCGACAGTGCGGCACTCCCTCAGCACTGACCCTCCGACAGTGCGGCACTCCCTCAGCACTGACCCTCTGACAGTGTGGCACTCCCTCAGCACTGACCGTCCGACAGTGTGGCACTACCGCAGTACTGACCCTCTGACAGTGCGGTGCTCCCTCAGCACTGACCCTCCAACAGTGGAGCACTCCCCAAGCACTGACCCTCCGACAGTGCGGCACTCCCTCAGTACTGACCCTCCCATAGTTCGGCACTCCCTCAGCTCTAACCGTCCGACAGTGTGTCACTCCCTCAGCACTGACCTTCCGACAGTGCCCACTCCCTCAGCACTGACCCTCCGACAGTGCCCACTCCCTCAGCACTGACCCTCTGACACTGCAGCACTGCCTCAGCACTGACCCTCTGACCGTGCGGCACTCCCTCAGCA
Organism: Chiloscyllium plagiosum; assembly: GCF_037043375.1. Lineage (NCBI taxonomy): Eukaryota > Metazoa > Chordata > Chondrichthyes > Orectolobiformes > Hemiscylliidae > Chiloscyllium > Chiloscyllium plagiosum. The sequence goes on from NW_028270191.1 coordinate 10,725,477, forward strand.
CTGACCCTCCGACAGTGCCCACTCCCTCAGCACTGACCCTCTGACAGTGTGGCACTCCCTCAGTACTGACCCTCCGACAGTGTGGCACTCCCTTGGCACTGACTGTCCGACAGTGCGGCCCTCCCTCAGCACTGACCCTCTGACCGTGCGGCACTCCCTCAGCACTGACCCTCTGACCGTGCGGCACTCCCTCAGCAATGACCCTCCGACAGTGCGGCAATACTCAGCACTGATCCTCCGACAGTGCGGCACTCCCTCAGTGCTGACCCTCTGGCCGTGGGGCACTCCCTCAATACTGACTCTCCAACAGTGTGGCAATCCCTCAGCACTGACCCTCTGGCAGTACCCACTCCCTCAGCACTGACCCTCCGACAGTACCCACTCCCTCAGCACTGACCCTCTGACAGTGCAGCACTGCCTCAGCACTGACCCTCTGACCGTGCGGCACTCCCTCAGCACTGACCCTCCGACAGTGCCCACTCCCTCAGCACTGACTCTCTGCCCGTGCGGCACTCCCTCAGCACTGACCCTCCGACAGTGCCCACTCCCTCAGCACTGACCCTCCGACAGTGCAGCACTCCCTCAGCACTGACCCTCTGACAGTGCGGCTCTCCCTCAGCACTGACCCTCTGACAGTGCGGCACTCCCTCAGTACTGACCCTCTGACAGTGCCCACTCCCTCAGCACTGACCCTCCGACAGTGCGGCACTCCCTCAGTACTGACCCTCTGACAGTGCCCACTCCCTCAGTACTGACCCTCTGATAGTGCGGCACTCCCTCAGTACTGACCCTCTGACAGTGCAGCACTCCCTCAGTACTGACCCTCTGACAGTGCAGCACTCCCTCAGTACTGACCGTCCGACAGTGTGGCACTCCCTCAGCACTGACCCTCCGACAGTGCGGCACTCCCTCAGCACTGACCCTCCGACAGTGGAGCACTCCCTCAGTTCTGACCCTCCGACAGTGCAGCATTCCCTCAGCACTGACCCTCCGACAGTGGAGCACTCCCTCAGTTCTGACCCTCCAACAGTGCGGCACTCCCTCAGCACTGACCCTCCGACAGTGGAGCCCTCCCTCAGTTCTGACCCTCCGACAGTGCGGCACTCCCTCAGCACTGACCCTCTGACAGTGCGGCACTCCCTCAGCACTGACCCTCTGACAGTGCGGCACTCCCTCAGCACTGACCCTCCGACAGTGCGGCTCTCCCTCAGTACTGACCCTCCGACAGTGCAGCACTCCCTCAGCACTGACCCTCTGACAGTGCAGCACTCCCTCAGCACTGACCCTCCGACAGTGCGGCACTCCCTCAGCACTGACCCTCCGACAGTGCAGCACTCCCTCAGTACTGACCCTCCGATGGTGCGGCGCTCCCTCAGCACTGACCCTCCGACAGTGCCCACTCCCGCAGCACTAACCCTCCGACAGTGCAGCACTCCCTCAGTACTGACCCTCCGACAGTGCGGCACTCCCTCAGCACTGACCGTCTGACAGTGTGGCACTCCCTCAGCACTGACCGTCCGACAGTGTGGCACTACCGCAGTACTGACCGTCTGACAGTGCGGTGCTCCCTCAGCACTGACCCTCCAACAGTGGAGCACTCCCCAAGCACTGACCCTCCGACAGTGCGGCACTCCCTCAGTACGGACCCTCCGACAGTGCGGCACTCCCTCAGCACTGACCCTCCGACAGTGCGGCACTCCCTCAGCACTGACCCTCCGACAGTGCGGCACTCCCTCAGCACTGACCTTCCGACAGTGCGGCACTCCCTCAGTTCTGACCCTCCGACAGTGCAGCATTCCCTCAGCACTGACCCTCCGACAGTGGAGCACTCCCTCAGTTCTGACCCTCCGACAGTGCGGCACTCCCTCAGCACTGACCCTCCGACAGTGGAGCACTCCCTCAGTACTGACCCTCCGACAGTGCGGCACTTCCTCAGCACTGCCCCTCTGACAGCGCGGCATTTCCTCAGCACTGACCCTCTGACAGTGCAGCACTCCCTCAGTACTGACCCTCTGACAGTGTGGCACTCCCTCAGCACTGACCCTCCGACAGTGCGGCACTCCCTCAGTACTGACCCTCCGACAGTGCGGCACTCCCTCAGTACTGACCCTCTGACAGTGTGGCACTCCCTCAGCACTGACCCTCCGACAGTGCGGCACTCCCTCAGCACTGACCCTCCGACAGTGCGGCACTTCCTCAGCACTGACCCTCCAACAGTGCGGCACTTCCTCAGCACTGACCCTCCGACAGTGCAGCACTCCCTCAGCACTGACCCTCTGACAGTGTGGCACTCCCTCAGCACTGACCCTCCGACAGTGCGGCACTCCCTCAGCACTGACCCTCCGACAGTGCGGCACTTCCTCAGCACTGACCCTCTGACAGTGCGGCAATTCCTCAGCACTGACCCTCCGACAGTGCGGCACTTCCTCAGCACTGACCCTCCGACAGTGCGTCACTCCCTCAGCACTGACCCTCCGACAATGGAGCACAATTGTACTGAGGATTTAGTTTTCAAAGTAAAACAGTTTATTAAGCATCTGAAATGAAGTTAAAATAGAGTAAAACCGAACCGTTTCAAGATTTTGAGGCACAGTAAAATACCATCCCATTCATGCCAATAGCATTCCATTGTCAGACTCAGAGAGAATGCTCATCTCTTACCTTCCTCGGGTTTGACTAAGCTGTCATGCAAATCAGATAGCCTCATCCTTGATCTGTCATACAACCGAACTTAAACTTGCTCAGCTTCAAATAACCCATTCAGGGTTTCAACCAAACACTTCTGGTCTGGAACGTTTAACTAAACTTCTTCCTCTGAGGTAACCTATTAATAACCATGCGAAACTACCTTCTCCCCTTTCTCAGGAGCAGTTGCTTTTACACGTCCAGCTTCAGCCAGGTATCCTGCAGCACTGTCTGAACTGGAACTGAAAAGCTGCTTTCCAAGCTGTGGGACTTACCCGTAAACCCGAACAAAAGTCCAGAAAGGTCAATGCAGTGTGCTCTTGACCTTGTTCACTTGTAAACTCTCCCAATGTAAGCTCTCCAGGAAGTCTTCCTGTCACACTGCTTGACAGAAAATCACCATGGCAATTGAAACGCCGCGAGTTAATCATAAACCCCTTCAGGCACACGAAAAACCCCATATGCTGATTCAAAACTTCAAAAATCCAAAATAAATGATCTTAACATAGATACAAATCTATTGATGCCCACCTATTGAAATCTATATTCATAAACTTTGCTCCACAGGTATATAACTATTCTGTGTCTTAGATTTCTTACAGTGTGGAAAAAAGGCCCTTCGGCCCAACAAGTCCACACCCACCCGCCGAATAGTAACCCACCCATACCCCTACACTTACCCCTTCACCTAACACTACGGGCAATTTAGCATGGCCAATTCACCTAACCAGCACATTTTTGGACTGTGGGAGGAAACCCACACAGACAATGTGCAAACTCTACACAGACAGTTGCCTGAGGTGGGAATTGAACCCAGCTCTCTGGTGCTGTGAGGCAGTAATGCTAACCACTGAGCCGTCCACGGAACAGAACGAGGGCTGCGCGGATTGAAAGGGAGTAAGGGGCTTGACTGGGGACTGAGCTGTTGGAAATGAAGGTACAGGGATGGCTGAGCAGGTGAATAGCTGCCGAAGCAGTGAGTGATGGGACAGAGCTCTGTGTGCTTTGAGTACTGTTTGGACTGCCCCTGTCCTGTTCTACATGTAGGTCTCGACTCCTGTGATGTGCATCAAGCCAGAAACTTCATATTCTGTCCCCCTCTGGATTATTATCCTGGCTGTGTTGGTCGGTCTGCTCTTGCTCGCTCTCCTCATCTTCATCTTGTACAAGGTATGTCGGTTTGATCCCAGAATCCACTGCAGCGGTCACCCGATCCCATTCTTTCAGTTCCAAAGTGAGTTTGTTGCCATCTATGTCAGGAACCAGGCCTTCTCTCTCAGCTTCAGGCAACCCCTTTTACTCTTTCATTGGCAAAGGACTAGCGTTTGTTGCCCATCCCTAATTGCCCTTGAACCGAGAGGCTTGCTGGGTAGTTAAGAGTCGGCCATATTGGCTGTGGGACTGGAGTCATATGTAGGCCAGAGTGGGTTGGGATGGCAGATTTCCTTCCCTAAAGGGTGTGAGTGAATTAGACGGGGTTTTTCACTAGTTGATCATGGTCACCAGGACCAAAACGAGCTCTCACAATCTGATTTATTCCCCCACTTCCCTGCCCCCACCTCTTTTATCTCTTCCGCCCAACTGACTGGGTTTTGGAATGGGTTTGGAAGGGCTGGGCTTCGAGGCCTGTGTGCTCATTGTAGTCGAGGAGGCCTCAACTCCTGAACCAGCAGCTGCTTCTCATTGACAATGGCACAAACTGCGAGAGCCCAGCAATCTAACCGGGAGTTATGTCCCGGACATACTGACACTGGGCCCAGCTTTACTGATCCATCCGTCACTCTGTATGAGGATCCTGACCCGTCAGAGTCTCACTTCTGCTGTGCACCCTGTTCCCTCAAAATCCCTTTCACCGGGACAATCCCCATGGTCAACTCACCTAGCCAGCACATCCCTGGACACTGGCACTGTCTCTCTCTCTCTCTCTCTGTCACTTCTCTCTCTCTCTCCCCTCTCTCTCTTTCTGTCACACTCCTCTCTCCTTTGGTCTGTCTCTGTCCCTCTCTCCTTCTGTCTCCTCTCTCTCCTGCTCTGTCTCTCTCCTTGTCTCTCTCCCTCTCTGTCTCCTCTCTCTGCTGCTCTGTCTCTGTCTCTCTCCCTCTGTCTCCTCTCTCTGCTGCTCTGTCTCTGTCTCTCTCCCTCTGTCTCCTCTCTCTGCTGCTCTGTCTCTGTCTCTCTCCCTCTGTCTCCTCTCTCTGCTGCTCTGTCTCTGTCTCTCTCCCTCTGTCTCCTCTCTCTGCTGCTCTGTCTCTTTGTCTCTCTTTCCTCTCTCTCTCTCTCTCTCTCTCTGCATCCCTCCCCTGTGTCTTTTCTGTTTCGGTCTCCGGCCCCCAGTCTGTGACTCTGTGCGTGTTTTGTGTCTCACAGCTCGGTTTCTTCAAGAGGGCCAAGCTGCCACACGGGACAGCGATGGAAACTGCACACCTGAAGCCACAGGCCACATCAGAGGCTTAACGGCAGCTTGGCAGCGGCCTAGTGACCGAAGAGCGACCCACGCTGCACTGCTTCCTTCGCTGGCCCTGCTCGCTCGGAGAGAGCAGCCCTGAGTGACCGTCCTGTCCTGTCCTGTCCCCTTGGCAACAGGCCGCTTGGAGCGACCACGAACTCTCCTCGAAATACGTTATTTAAGGAAATTATTCAGAAGCACTGATTGTGATTTGAAACCATTCTTTCATGCTCCCTCGATGGCTGTATCGAGACGTGCTGGGTTTTGATGTAAATTTTTCAAGCTGTTCTCAGAGTGCAATATATTTTATATCTTCTATTTTTTTTTTCTGCTCCCCGCTGTGACCAACAGAACCAGGATTGGCCGATGTGGATCTGCTTCCTCCCAGCATCCCCGACCCCAACAAGGGAGAGAGGGGATAAGGGCTGTGTCCCCTCCCTCTCCCTCCCCAAACCAGGTTTCCAATCAGGAATGGCTAAGGTGCTAAGGGGGGGGGGGGGAGGGGCCCAAGACAAATGAGCTCTTTCCGAAACTCAGTGGGGAGTACGAGGTGCACAAGGGAAACGGATTTCTGCATTGGCTTCTCCGGTTCATCAGTGAGCGCCCCCCAGCCCAGTGGTGATACCTCCCTCAGACCCATTGCCGTCATCTTACCAAGGGGGGGGGGGGTGACTCGCCATGCACGGAGCTCACCTATTCTCCCTTCACCACCCCCCACCCTCACCCTCACCCCCATCCCCACCTGAAACCTTGACAGTCCCTCCACCCTGAGGGGCGGGGCTGCCCAGTGATCCCGCAGGGTGGGCACCGTGCCCAGCGAGTGTGGCGTGTGGGTCAGGGGGAGCAGGGCACGGAGCTGAGGAGGCGTAGAGAGATCAGGCAGCTGGGTGGAGGTGGAGGTTTCAAGGGGATGCCGCCCTTCAGGAGGGAGGGTGGGTGGTGGAGCCTCCACTGAGCGCTGCCAACGTTCCCGGGCACTGGGATGGCATCCACAGCAAGAGCTTGTTCCAGTCACTGAGAGAAACCGGGCACCAGCTCAGTCCGAACCACCGCAGACACATCAGCTGTGCGTTCTCATTGGGTTGGCCTCCTTTAATTCTTATTAACAAAGTTGTACATTAATTAAGGAATTAAATTGAAATATACCTTTGGTAATCAAAGAAACTGTGATAGTTTGATGGTTTGGCATCTGCTCCTCTACATTAGTGTAAGTCCGACTCACTCCCCTCCATACCCCACACCTCCCAGTCAGACTCACTCCCCTCCATATCCCACACCTCCCAGTCAGACTCACTCCCCTCCATACCCCACACCTCCCAGTCAGACTCACTCCCCTCCATATCCCACACCTCCCAGTCAGACTCACTCCCTTCCATATCCCACACCTCCCAGTCCGACTCACTCCCCTCCATATCCCACACCTCCCAGTCAGACTCACTCCCCTCCATATCCCATACCTCCCAGTCAGACTCACTCCCCTCCATATCCCACACCTCCCAGTCAGACTCACTCCCCTCCATACCCCACACCTCCCAGTCAGACTCACTCCCCTCCATATCCCATACCTCCCAGTCAGACTCACTCCCCTCCATACCCCACACCTCCCAGTCAGACTCACTCCCCTCCATACCCCACACCTCCCAGTCAGACTCACTCCCCTCCATATCCCACACCTCCCAGTCAGACTCACTCCCCTCCATATCCCATACCTCCCAGTCAGACTCACTCCCCTCCATACCCCACACCTCCCAGTCAGACTCACTCCCCTCCATACCCCACACCTCCCAGTCAGACTCACTCCCCTCCATATTCCACACCTCCCAGTCAGACTCACTCCCCTCCATATCCCACACCTCCCAGTCAGACTCACTCCCCTCCATATCCCACACCTCCCAGTCCGACTCACTCCCCTCCATACCCCACACCTCCCAGTCAGACTCACTCCCCTCCATACCCCACACCTCCCAGTCAGACTCACTCCCCTCCATATCCCACACCTCCCAGTCAGACTCACTCCCCTCCATATCCCACACCTCCCAGTCAGACTCACTCCCCTCCATATCCCACACCTCCCAGTCAGACTCACTCCCCTCCATATCCCACACCTCCCAGTCAGACTCACTCCCCTCCATATCCCACACCTCCCAGTCAGACTCGCTCCCCTCCATATCCCACACCTCCCAGTCCGACTCACTCCCCTCCATACCCCACACCTCCCAGTCAGACTCACTCCCCTCCATACCCCACACCTCCCAGTCAGACTCACTCCCCTCCATATCCCACACCTCCCAGTCAGACTCACTCCCCTCCATATCCCACACCTCCCAGTCAGACTCACTCCCCTCCATATCCCATACCTCCCAGTCAGACTCACTCCCCTCCATATCCCACACCTCCCAGTCAGACTCACTCCCCTCCATATCCCACACCTCCCAGTCAGACTCACTCCCCTCCATATCCCACACCTCCCAGTCAGACTCACTCCCCTCCATACCCCACACCTCCCAGTCAGACTCACTCCCCTCCATATCCCACACCTCCCAGTCAGACTCACTCCCCTCCATATCCCACACCTCCCAGTCCGACTCACTCCCCTCCATATCCCACACCTCCCAGTCCGACTCACTCCCCTCCATATCCCACACCGCCCAGTCCGACTCACTCCCCTCCATATCCCACACCTCCCAGTCAGACTCACTCCCCTCCATATCCCACACCTCCCAGTCAGACTCACTCCCCTTCATATCCCACACCTCCCAGTCAGACTCACCCCCCTCCATACCCCACACCTCCCAGTCAGACTCACTCCCCTCCATACCCCACACCTCCCAGTCAGACTCACTCCCCTCCATACCCCACACCTCCCAGTCCGACTCACTCCCCTCCATACCCCACACCTCCCAGTCAGACTCACCCCCCTCCATACCCCACACCTCCCAGTCAGACTCACTCCCCTCCATACCCCACACCTCCCAGTCAGACTCACTCCCCTCCATATCCCACACCTCCCAGTCAGACTCACTCCCCTCCATCTCCCACACCTCCCAGTCAGACTCACTCCCCTCCATATCCCACACCTCCCAGTCAGACTCACTCCCCTCCATACCCCACACCTCCCAGTCAGACTCACTCCCCTCCATACCCCACACCTCCCAGTCAGACTCACTCCCCTCCATACCCCACACCTCCCAGTCAGACTCACTCCCCTCCATATCCCACACCTCCCAGTCAGACTCACTCCCCTCCATATCCCACACCTCCCAGTCAGACTCACCCCCCTCCATACCCCACACCTCCCAGTCAGACTCACTCCCCTCCATAT
>NW_028270191.1:10738929-10841429 GCF_037043375.1 Chiloscyllium plagiosum
CAGAGTGGGGTGAAAGGGGATTGGCGCTGAGGGCAGAGTGGGGTGAAAGGGGATTGGCGCTGAGGGCGGAGTGGGGTGAAAGGGGATTGGCGCTGAGATCAGAGTGGGGTGTAAGGGGATTGGCGCTGAGGGCATAGTGGGGTGAAAGGGGATTGGAGCTGAGGGCAGAGTGGGGTGAAAGGGGATTGGCGCTGAGGGCAGTGTGGGGTGAAAGGGGATTGGCGCTGAGGGCAGTGTGGGGTGAAAGGGGATTGGCGCTGAGGGCAGTGTGGGGTGAAAGGGGATTGGCGCTGAGGGCAGAGTGGGGTGAAAGGGAATTGGCATTGAGGGCAGAGTGGGGTGAAAGGGGATTGGCGCTGAGGGCAGAGTGGGGTGAAAGGGGATTGGCGCTGAGGGCAGAGTGGGGTGAAAGGGAATTAGCATTGAGGGCAGAGTGGGGTGAAAGGGGATTGGCGCTGAGGGCAGAGTGGGGTGAAAGGGGATTGGCGCTGAGGGCAGAGTGGGGTGAAAGGGGATTGGCGCTGAGGGCAGAGTGGGGTGAAAGGGGATTGGCGCTGAGGGCAGAGTGGGGTGAAAGGGGATTGGCGCTGAGGGCGGAGTGGGGTGAAAGGGGATTGGCGCTGAGATCAGAGTGGGGTGTAAGGGGATTGGCGCTGTGGGCATAGTGGGGTGAAAGGGGATTGGAGCTGAGGGCAGAGTGGGGTGAAAGGGGATTGGCGCTGAGGGCAGTGTGGGGTGAAAGGGGATTGGCGCTGAGGGCAGTGTGGGGTGAAAGGGGATTGGCGCTGAGGGCAGTGTGGGGTGAAAGGGGATTGGCGCTGAGAGCAGAGTGGGGTGAAAGGGGATTGGCGCTGAGGGCAGAGTGGGGTGAAAGGGGATTGGCGCTGAGAGCAGAGTGGGGTGAAAGGGGATTGGCGCTGAGAGCAGAGTGGGGTGAAAGGGGATTGGCGCTGAGAGCAGAGTGGGGTGAAAGGGGATTGGCGCTGAGAGCAGAGTGGGGTGAAAGGGGATTGGCGCTGAGGGCAGAGTGGGGTGAAAGGGGATTGTCGCTGAGAGCAGAGTGGGGTGAAAGGGGATTGGCATTGAGAGCAGAGTGGGGTAAAAGGGGATTGGCGCTGAGAGCAGAGTGGGGTGAAAGGGGATTGGCGCTGAGATCAGAGTGGGGTGAAAGGGGATTGGCGCTGAGAGCAGAGTGGGGTGAAAGGGGATTGGCGCTGAGGGCAGAGTGGGGTGAAAGGGGATTGGCGCTGAGAGCAGAGTGGGGTGAAAGGGGATTGGCGCTGAGAGCAGAGTGGGGTGAAAGGGGATTGGCGCTGAGAGCAGAGTGGGGTGATAGGGGATTGGCGCTGAGGGCAGAGTGGGGTGAAAGGGGATTGGCGCTGAGAGCAGAGTGGGGTGAAAGGGGATTGGCGCTGAGGGCAGAGTGGGGTGAAAGGGGATTGGCGCTGAGAGCAGAGTGGGGTGAAAGGGGATTGGCGCTGAGAGCAGAGTGGGGTGAAAGGGGATTGGCGCTGAGAGCAGAGTGGGGTGAAAGGGGATTGGCGCTGAGAGCAGAGTGGGGTGAAAGGGGATTGGCGCTGAGATCAGAGTGGGGTGAAAGGGGATTGGCGCTGAGAGCAGAGTGGGTTGAAAGGGGATTGGCGCTGAGGGCAGAGTGGGGTGAAAGGGGATTGGCGCTGAGATCAGAGTGGGGTGAAAGGGGATTGGCATTGAGAGCAGAGTGGGGTGAAAGGGGATTGGCGCTGAGGGCAGAGTGGGGTGAAAGGGAATTGGCATTGAGGGCAGAGTGGGGTGAAAGGGGATTGGAGCTGAGGGCAGAGTGGGGTGAAAGGGGATTGGCGCTGAGGGCAGTGTGGGGTGAAAGGGGATTGGCATTGAGAGCAGAGTGGGGTGAAAGGGGATTGGCGCTGAGGGCAGAGTGGGGTGAAAGGGAATTGGCATTGAGGGCAGAGTGGGGTGAAAGGGGATTGGCGCTGAGGGCAGAGGGGGTGAAAGGGGATTGGCGCTGAGGGCAGTGTGGGGTGAAAGGAGATTGGCGCTGAGGGCAGTGTGGGGTGAGAGGGGATTGGCGCTGAGGGCAGTGTGGGGTGAAAGGGGATTGGCGCTGAGAGCAGAGTGGGGTGAAAGGGGATTGGCATTGAGAGCAGTGTGGGGTGAAAGGGGATTGGCGCTGAGAGCAGAGTGGGGTGAAAGGGGATTGGCGCTGAGAGCAGAGTGGGGTGAAAGGGGATTGGCGCTGAGGACAGAGTGGGGTGAAAGGGGATTGGCGCTGAGAGCAGAGTGGGGTGAAAGGGGATTGGCGCTGAGATCAGAGTGGGGTGTAAGGGGATTGGAGCTGAGGGCAGAGTGGGGTGAAAGGGGATTGGCGCTGAGCGCATAGTGGGGTGAAAGGGGATTGGAGCTGAGGGCAGAGTGGGGTGAAAGGGGATTGGCGCTGAGAGCAGAGTGGGGTGAAAGGGGATTGGCGCTGAGATCAGAGTTGGGTGTAAGGGGATTGGCGCTGAGGGCATAGTGGGGTGAAAGGGGATTGGAGCTGAGGGCAGAGTGGGGTGAAAGGGGATTGGCGCTGAGGGCAGTGTGGGGTGAAAGGGGATTGGCGCTGAGGGCAGTGTGGGGTGAAAGGGGATTGGCGCTGAGAGCAGAGTGGGGTGAAAGGGGATTGGCGCTGAGGGCAGAGTGGGGTGAAAGGGGATTGGCGCTGAGGGCAGAGTGGGGTGAAAGGGGATTGGCCCTGAGAGCAGAGTGGGGTGAAAGGGGATTGGCGCTGAGAGCAGAGTGGGGTGAAAGGGGATTGGCGCTGAGTGCAGAGTGGGGTGAAAGGGGATTGGCATTGAGAGCAGAGTGGGGTGAAAGGGGATTGGCGCTGAGGGCAGAGTGGGGTGAAAGGGGATTGGCGCTGAGAGCAGAGTGGGGTGAAAGGGGATTGGCGCTGAGGGCAGAGTGGGGTGAAAGGGGATTGGCGCTGAGAGCAGAGTGGGGTGAAAGGGGATTGGCATTGAGAGCAGAGTGGGGTGAAAGGGGATTGGCGCTGAGAGCAGAGTGGGGTGAAAGGGGATTGGCGCTGAGATCAGAGTGGGGTGAAAGGGGATTGGCGCTGAGAGCAGAGTGGGGTGAAAGGGGATTGGCGCTGAGAGCGGAGTGGGGTGAAAGGGGATTGGCGCTGAGGGCAGAGTGGGGTGAAAGGGGATTGGCGCTGAGATCAGAGTGGGGTGAAAGGGGATTGGCATTGAGAGCAGAGTGGGGTGAAAGGGGATTGGCGCTGCGGGCAGAGTGGGTTGAAAGGGCATTGGTGCTGAGGGCAGAGTGGGGTGAAAGGGCATTGGCGCTGAGGGCAGAGTGGGGTGAAAGGGGATTGGCGCTGAGAGCAGAGTGGGGTGAAAGGGCATTGGCGCTGAGGGCAGAGTGGGTTGAAAGGGAATTGGCGCTGAGGGCAGAGTGGGGTGAAAGGGCATTGGCGCTGAGGGCAGAGTGGGGTGAAAGGGGATTGGCGCTGAGGGCAGAGTGGGGTGAAAAGGGATTGGCGCTGAGAGCAGAGTGGGGTGAAAGGGGATTGGCGCTGAGAGCAGAGTGGGGTGAAAGGGGATTGGCGCTGAGAGCAGAGTGGGGTGAAAGGGGATTGGCGCTGAGGGCAGTGTGGGGTGAAAGGGGATTGGCGCTGAGGGCAGAGTGGGGTAAACGGGGATTGGCGCTGAGGGCAGAGTGGGGTGAAAGGGGATTGGCGCTGAGGGCAGAGTGGGGTGAAAGGGGATTGGCGCTGAGGGCAGAGTGGGGTGAAAGGGGATTGGCGCTGAGGGCAGAGTGGGGTGAAAGGGGATTGGCGCTGAGAGCAGAGTGGGGTGAAAGGGGATTGGTGCTGAGGGCAGGGTGGGTTGAAAGGGCATTGGCGCTGAGGGCAGAGTGGGGTGAAAGGGCATTGGCGCTGAGGGCAGAGCGGGGTGAAAGGGGATTGGCGCTGAGGGCAGAGTGGGGTGAAAGTGGATTGGCACAAAGGGCAGAGTGGGGTGAAAGGGGATTGGCGTTGAGGGCAGAGTGGGGTGAAAGGGGATTGGCGCTGAGGGCAGAGTGGGGTGAAAGGGGATTGGCGTTGAAAGCAGAGTGGGCTGAAAGGGGATTGGCGCTGAGGGCAGAGTGGGGTGAAAGAGGATTGGCGCTGAGTGCAGAGTGGGGTGAAAGGGGATTGGCGTTGAAAGCAGAGTGGGGTGTAAGGGGATTGGCGCTGAGGGCAGAGTGGGGTGAAAGGGGATTGGCGTTGAAAGCAGAGTGGGGTGAAAGGGGATTGGCGCTGAGAGCAGAGTGGGGTGTAAGGGGATTGGCGCTGAGGGCAGAGTGGGGTGAAAGGGGATTGGCGCTGAGGGCAGAGTGGGGTGAATGAGGATTGGCGCTGAGAGCAGAGTGGGGTGTAAGGGGATTGGCGCTGAGGGCAGAGTGGGGTGAAAGGGGATTGGCGCTGAGGGCAGAGTGGGGTGAAAGGGGATTGGCACAGAGCAGAGTGGGGTGAAAGGGGATTGGCGCTGAGATCAGAGTGGGGTGAAAGGGGATTGGCGCTGAGGGCAGAGTGGGGTGAAAGGGGATTGGCGCTGAGAGCAGAGTGGGGTGAAAGGGGATTGGCGCTGAGAGCAGAGTGGGGTGAAAGGGGATTGGCGCTGAGGGCACAGTGGGGTGAAAGGGGATTGGAGCTGTGGGCAGAGTGGGGTGAAAGGGGATTGGTGCTGAGGGCAGAGTGGGGTGAAAGGGGATTGGTGCTGACATAGAGTGGGGTGAAAGTGGATTGGCGCTGATAGCAGAGTGGGGTAAAACAGTATTGGCGCTGAGGGCAGAGTGGGATGAAAGGGGATTGGCGCTGAGAGCAGAGTGGGGTGAAAGGGGATTGGCGCTGAGGGCAGAGTGGGGTGAAAGGGGATTGGCGCTGAGAGCAGAGTGGGGTAAAACAGTATTGGCGCTGAGGGCAGAGTGGGGTGAAAGGGGATTGGCGCTGAGGGCAGAGTGGGGTGAAAGGGGATTGGCGCTGAGAGCAGAGTGGGGTGAAAGGGGATTGGCGCGGAGAGCAATGTGGAGTGAAAGGGGATTGGCGCGGAGAGCAATGTGGGGTGAAAGGGGATTGGCGCTAAGAGCAGAGTGGGGTGAAAGGGGATTGGCGCAGAGGGCAGAGTGGGGTGTAAGGGGATTGGCGCTGAGAGCAGTGTGGGGTGAAAGGGGATTGGCGCTGAGGGCAGAGTGGGGTGAAAGGGGATTGGCGCTGAGGGCAGACTTGGGTGAAAGGGGATTGGAGCTGAGGGCAGAGTGGGGTGAAAGGGGATTGGCGCTGAGAGCAGAGTGGGGTGAAAGGGGATTGGCGCTGAGATCAGAGTTGGGTGTAAGGGGATTGGCGCTGAGGGCATAGTGGGGTGAAAGGGGATTGGAGCTGAGGGCAGAGTGGGGTGAAAGGGGATTGGCGCTGAGGGCAGTGTGGGGTGAAAGGGGATTGGCGCTGAGGGCAGTGTGGGGTGAAAGGGGATTGGCGCTGAGGGCAGTGTGGGGTGAAAGGGGATTGGCGCTGAGAGCAGAGTGGGGTGAAAGGGGATTGGCGCTGAGGGCAGAGTGGGGTGAAAGGGGATTGGCGCTGAGAGCAGAGTGGGGTGAAAGGGGATTGGCGCTGAGAGCAGAGTGGGGTGAAAGGGGATTGGCGCTGAGTGCAGAGTGGGGTGAAAGGGGATTGGCATTGAGAGCAGAGTGGGGTGAAAGGGGATTGGCGCTGAGGGCAGAGTGGGGTGAAAGGGGATTGGCGCTGAGAGCAGAGTGGGGTGAAAGGGGATTGGCGCTGAGGGCAGAGTGGGGTGAAAGGGGATTGGCGCTGAGAGCAGAGTGGGGTGAAAGGGGATTGGCATTGAGAGCAGAGTGGGGTGAAAGGGGATTGGCGCTGAGAGCAGAGTGGGGTGAAAGGGGATTGGCGCTGAGATCAGAGTGGGGTGAAAGGGGATTGGCGCTGAGAGCAGAGTGGGGTGAAAGGGGATTGGCGCTGAGAGCGGAGTGGGGTGAAAGGGGATTGGCGCTGAGGGCAGAGTGGGGTGAAAGGGGATTGGCGCTGAGATCAGAGTGGGGTGAAAGGGGATTGGCATTGAGAGCAGAGTGGGGTGAAAGGGGATTGGCGCTGCGGGCAGAGTGGGTTGAAAGGGCATTGGTGCTGAGGGCAGAGTGGGGTGAAAGGGCATTGGCGCTGAGGGCAGAGTGGGGTGAAAGGGGATTGGCGCTGAGAGCAGAGTGGGGTGAAAGGGCATTGGCGCTGAGGGCAGAGTGGGTTGAAAGGGAATTGGCGCTGAGGGCAGAGTGGGGTGAAAGGGCATTGGCGCTGAGGGCAGAGTGGGGTGAAAGGGGATTGGCGCTGAGGGCAGAGTGGGGTGAAAAGGGATTGGCGCTGAGAGCAGAGTGGGGTGAAAGGGGATTGGCGCTGAGAGCAGAGTGGGGTGAAAGGGGATTGGCGCTGAGAGCAGAGTGGGGTGAAAGGGGATTGGCGCTGAGGGCAGTGTGGGGTGAAAGGAGATTGGCGCTGAGGGCAGAGTGGGGTAAACGGGGATTGGCGCTGAGGGCAGAGTGGGGTGAAAGGGGATTGGCGCTGAGGGCAGAGTGGGGTGAAAGGGGATTGGCGCTGAGGGCAGAGTGGGGTGAAAGGGGATTGGCGCTGAGGGCAGAGTGGGGTGAAAGGGGATTGGCGCTGAGAGCAGAGTGGGGTGAAAGGGGATTGGTGCTGAGGGCAGGGTGGGTTGAAAGGGCATTGGCGCTGAGGGCAGAGTGGGGTGAAAGGGCATTGGCGCTGAGGGCAGAGCGGGGTGAAAGGGGATTGGCGCTGAGGGCAGAGTGGGGTGAAAGTGGATTGGCACAAAGGGCAGAGTGGGGTGAAAGGGGATTGGCGTTGAGGGCAGAGTGGGGTGAAAGGGGATTGGCGCTGAGGGCAGAGTGGGGTGAAAGGGGATTGGCGTTGAAAGCAGAGTGGGCTGAAAGGGGATTGGCGCTGAGGGCAGAGTGGGGTGAAAGAGGATTGGCGCTGAGAGCAGAGTGGGGTGAAAGGGGATTGGCGTTGAAAGCAGAGTGGGGTGTAAGGGGATTGGCGCTGAGGGCAGAGTGGGGTGAAAGGGGATTGGCGTTCAAAGCAGAGTGGGGTGAAAGGGGATTGGCGCTGAGAGCAGAGTGGGGTGTAAGGGGATTGGCGCTGAGGGCAGAGTGGGGTGAAAGGGGATTGGCGCTGAGGGCAGAGTGGGGTGAATGAGGATTGGCGCTGAGAGCAGAGTGGGGTGTAAGGGGATTGGCGCTGAGGGCAGAGTGGGGTGAAAGGGGATTGGCGCTGAGGGCAGAGTGGGGTGAAAGGGGATTGGCACAGAGCAGAGTGGGGTGAAAGGGGATTGGCGCTGAGAGCAGAGTGGGGTGAAAGGGGATTGGCGCTGAGGGCAGAGTGGGGTGAAAGGGGATTGGCGCTGAGAGCAGAGTGGGGTGAAAGGGGATTGGCGCTGAGAGCAGAGTGGGGTGAAAGGGGATTGGCGCTGAGGGCACAGTGGGGTGAAAGGGGATTGGAGCTGTGGGCAGAGTGGGGTGAAAGGGGATTGGTGCTGAGGGCAGAGTGGGGTGAAAGGGGATTGGTGCTGACATAGAGTGGGGTGAAAGTGGATTGGCGCTGATAGCAGAGTGGGGTAAAACAGTATTGGCGCTGAGGGCAGAGTGGGATGAAAGGGGATTGGCGCTGAGAGCAGAGTGGGGTGAAAGGGGATTGGCGCTGAGGGCAGAGTGGGGTGAAAGGGGATTGGCGCTGAGAGCAGAGTGGGGTAAAACAGTATTGGCGCTGAGGGCAGAGTGGGGTGAAAGGGGATTGGCGCTGAGGGCAGAGTGGGGTGAAAGGGGATTGGCGCTGAGAGCAGAGTGGGGTGAAAGGGGATTGGCGCGGAGAGCAATGTGGAGTGAAAGGGGATTGGCGCGGAGAGCAATGTGGGGTGAAAGGGGATTGGCGCTAAGAGCAGAGTGGGGTGAAAGGGGATTGGCGCAGAGGGCAGAGTGGTGTGTAAGGGGATTGGCGCTGAGAGCAGTGTGGGGTGAAAGGGGATTGGCGCTGAGGGCAGAGTGGGGTGAAAGGGGATTGGCGCTGAGGGCAGACTTGGGTGAAAGGGGATTGGAGCTGAGAGCAGAGTGGGGTGAAAGGGGATTGGCGCTGAGGGCAGAGTGGGGTGAAAGGGGATTGGCGCTGAGGGCAGAGTGGGGTGAAAGGGGATTGGCGCTGAGAGCAGAGTGGGGTGAAAGGGGATTGGTGCTTAGAGCAGAGTGGGGTGAAAGGGGATTGGCGCTGAGGGCAGAGTGGGGTGAAAGGAGATTGGCGCTGAGAGCAGAGTGGGATGAAAGGGAATTGGCATTGAAAGCAGAGTGGGGTGAAAGGTGATTGGCGCTGAGGGCAGAGTGGGGTGAAAGGGGATTGGCGCTGAGAGCAGAGTGGGGTGAAAGGGGATTGGCGCTGAGGGCAGAGTGGGGTGAAAGGGGATTGGTGCTGAGAGCAGAGTGGGGTGTAAGGGGATTGGCGCTGAGAGCAGAGTGGGGTGAAAGGGCATTGGCGCTGAGAGCAGTGTGGGGTGAAAGGGAATTGGCGCTGAGAGCAGAGTGGGGTGAAAGGGAATTGGCGCTGAGAGCAGAGTGGGGTGAAAGGGCATTGGCGCTGAGAGCAGTGTGGGGTGAAAGGGGATTGGCGCTGAGGGCATAGTGGTGTGAAAGGGGATTGGCGCTGAGGGCAGATTGGGGTGAAAGGGGATTGGCATTGAGAGCAGAGTGAGGTGAAAGGGGATTGGCGCCAAGGGCAGTGTGGGGTGAAAGGGGATTGGCGCTGAGAGCAGAGTGGGGTGAAAGGGGATTGGCGCTGAGAGCAGAGTGGGGTGTAAGGGGATTGGCGCTGAGAGCCGACTGGGGTGAAAGGGGATTGGCGCTGAGGGCAGAGTGGGGTGAAAGGGGATTCGCGCTGAGGGCAGAGTGGGGTGAAAGGGGATTGGTGCTGAGAGCAGAGTGGGGTGTAAGGGGATTGGCGCTGAGAGCAGTGTGGGGTGAAAGGGGATTGGCGCTGAGAGCAGACTGGGGTGAAAGGGGATTGGCGCTGAGGGCAGAGTGGGGTGTAAGGGGATTGGCGCTGAGAGCAGAGTGGGGTGAGAGGGGATTGGTGTTGAAAGCAGAGTGGGGTGAAAGGGGATTGGCGCTGAGGGCAGTGTGGGGTGAAAGGGGATTGGCGCTGAGGGCATAGTGGGGTGAAAGGGGATTGGCGCTGAGGGCAGATTGGGGTGAAAGGGGATTGGCATTGAGAGCAGAGTGGGGTGAAAGGGGATTGGCGCTGAGGGCAGTGTGGGGTGAAAGGGGATTGGCGCTGAGAGCAGAGTGGGGTGAAAGGGCATTGGCGCTGAGAGCAGTGTGGGGTGAAAGGGGATTGGCGCTGAGGGCATAGTGGTGTGAAAGGGGATTGGCGCTGAGGGCAGATTGGGGTGAAAGGGGATTGGCATTGAGAGCAGAGTGAGGTGAAAGGGGATTGGCGCCAAGGGCAGTGTGGGGTGAAAGGGGATTGGCGCTGAGAGCAGAGTGGGGTGAAAGGGGATTGGCGCTGAGAGCAGAGTGGGGTGTAAGGGGATTGGCGCTGAGAGCCGACTGGGGTGAAAGGGGATTGGCGCTGAGGGCAGAGTGGGGTGAAAGGGGATTCGCGCTGAGGGCAGAGTGGGGTGAAAGGGGATTGGTGCTGAGAGCAGAGTGGGGTGTAAGGGGATTGGCGCTGAGAGCAGTGTGGGGTGAAAGGGGATTGGCGCTGAGAGCAGACTGGGGTGAAAGGGGATTGGCGCTGAGGGCACAGTGGGGTGTAAGGGGATTGGCGCTGAGAGCAGAGTGGGGTGAGAGGGGATTGGTGTTGAAAGCAGAGTGGGGTGAAAGGGGATTGGCGCTGAGGGCAGTGTGGGGTGAAAGGGGATTGGCGCTGAGGGCATAGTGGGGTGAAAGGGGATTGGCGCTGAGGGCAGATTGGGGTGAAAGGGGATTCGCATTGAGAGCAGAGTGGGGTGAAAGGGGATTGGCGCTGAGGGCAGTGTGGGGTGAAAGGGGATTGGCGCTGAGGGCATAGTGGGGTGAAAGGGGATTGGCGCTGAGAGCAGAGTGGGGTGAAAGGGGATTGGCATTGAGGGCAGAGTGGGGTGAAAGGGGATTGGCGCTGACGGCAGATTGGGGTGAAAGGGGATTGGCGCAGAGAGCAGAGTGGGGTGAAAGGGGATTGGCGCTGAGGGCAGACTGGGGTAAAAGGGGATTGGCGCTGTGGGCAGAGTGGGGTGTAAGGGGATTGGCGCTGAGAGCAGAGTGGGGTGAAAGGGGATTGGAGCTGAGGGCGGAGTGGGGTCAAAGGGGATTGGCGCTGAGGGCAGAGTGGGGTAAAAGGGGATTGGCGCTGAGGGCAGAGTGGGGTCAAAGGGGATTGGCATTGAGGGCAGAGTGGGGTGAAAGGGGATTGGCGCTGAGGGCAGAGTGGGGTGAAAGGGGATTGGTGCTGAGGGCAGAGTGGGGTGAAAGGGGATTGGAGCTGAGGGCGGAGTGGGGTCAAAGGGGATTGGCGCTGAGGGCAGAGTGGGGTAAAAGGGGATTGGCGCTGAGGGCAGAGTGGGGTCAAAGGGGATTGGCATTGAGGGCAGAGTGGGGTGAAAGGGGATTGGCGCTGAGAGCAGAGTGGGGTGAAAGGGGATTGGCGCTGAGGGCAGAGTGGGGTGAAAGGGGATTGGCGCTGAGGGCAGAGTGGGGTGAAAGGGGATTGGCATTGAGAGCAGAGTGGGATGAAAGGGGATTGGCGCTGACGGCAGAGTGGGGTGAAAGGGGATTGGCGCTGAGAGCAGAGTGGGGTGAAAGGGGATTGGCGCTGAGGGCAGAGTGGGGTGAAAGGGGATTGGCATTGAGAGCAGAGTGGGGTGAAAGGGGATTGGCGCTGAGAGCAGAGTGGGGTAAAACAGTATTGGCGCTGAGGGCAGAGTGGGGTGAAAGGGGATTGGCGCTGAGGGCAGAGTGGTGTGAAAGGGGATTGGCGCTGAGAGCAGAGTGGGGTGAAAGGGGATTGGCGCGGAGAGCAATGTGGAGTGAAAGGGGATTGGCGCGGAGAGCAATGTGGGGTGAAAGGGGATTGGCGCTAAGAGCAGAGTGGGGTGAAAGGGGATTGGCGCAGAGGGCAGAGTGGGGTGTAAGGGGATTGGCGCTGAGAGCAGTGTGGGGTGAAAGGGGATTGGCGCTGAGGGCAGAGTGGGGTGAAAGGGGATTGGCGCTGAGGGCAGACTTGGGTGAAAGGGGATTGGAGCTGAGAGCAGAGTGGGGTGAAAGGGGATTGGCGCTGAGGGCAGAGTGGGGTGAAAGGGGATTGGCGCTGAGGGCAGAGTGGGGTGAAAGGGGATTGGCGCTGAGAGCAGAGTGGGGTGAAAGGGGATTGGTGCTTAGAGCAGAGTGGGGTGAATGAGGATTGGCGCTGAGGGCAGAGTGGGGTGAAAGGAGATTGGCGCTGAGAGCAGAGTGGGATGAAAGGGAATTGGCATTGAAAGCAGAGTGGGGTGAAAGGTGATTGGCGCTGAGGGCAGAGTGGGGTGAAAGGGGATTGGCGCTGAGAGCAGAGTGGGGTGAAAGGGGATTGGCGCTGAGGGCAGAGTGGGGTGAAAGGGGATTGGTGCTGAGAGCAGAGTGGGGTGTAAGGGGATTGGCGCTGAGAGCAGAGTGGGGTGAAAGGGCATTGGCGCTGAGAGCAGTGTGGGGTGAAAGGGAATTGGCGCTGAGAGCAGAGTGGGGTGAAAGGGAATTGGCGCTGAGAGCAGAGTGGGGTGAAAGGGCATTGGCGCTGAGAGCAGTGTGGGGTGAAAGGGGATTGGCGCTGAGGGCATAGTGGTGTGAAAGGGGATTGGCGCTGAGGGCAGATTGGGGTGAAAGGGGATTGGCATTGAGAGCAGAGTGAGGTGAAAGGGGATTGGCGCCAAGGGCAGTGTGGGGTGAAAGGGGATTGGCGCTGAGAGCAGAGTGGGGTGAAAGGGGATTGGCGCTGAGAGCAGAGTGGGGTGTAAGGGGATTGGCGCTGAGAGCCGACTGGGGTGAAAGGGGATTGGCGCTGAGGGCAGAGTGGGGTGAAAGGGGATTCGCGCTGAGGGCAGAGTGGGGTGAAAGGGGATTGGTGCTGAGAGCAGAGTGGGGTGTAAGGGGATTGGCGCTGAGAGCAGTGTGGGGTGAAAGGGGATTGGCGCTGAGAGCAGACTGGGGTGAAAGGGGATTGGCGCTGAGGGCAGAGTGGGGTGTAAGGGGATTGGCGCTGAGGGCAGTGTGGGGTGAAAGGGGATTGGCGCTGAGGGCATAGTGGGGTGAAAGGGGATTGGCGCTGAGGGCAGATTGGGGTGAAAGGGGATTGGCATTGAGAGCAGAGTGGGGTGAAAGGGGATTGGCGCTGAGGGCAGTGTGGGGTGAAAGGGGATTGGCGCTGAGAGCAGAGTGGGGTGAAAGGGCATTGGCGCTGAGAGCAGTGTGGGGTGAAAGGGGATTGGCGCTGAGGGCATAGTGGTGTGAAAGGGGATTGGCGCTGAGGGCAGATTGGGGTGAAAGGGGATTGGCATTGAGAGCAGAGTGAGGTGAAAGGGGATTGGCGCCAAGGGCAGTGTGGGGTGAAAGGGGATTGGCGCTGAGAGCAGAGTGGGGTGAAAGGGGATTGGCGCTGAGAGCAGAGTGGGGTGTAAGGGGATTGGCGCTGAGAGCCGACTGGGGTGAAAGGGGATTGGCGCTGAGGGCAGAGTGGGGTGAAAGGGGATTCGCGCTGAGGGCAGAGTGGGGTGAAAGGGGATTGGTGCTGAGAGCAGAGTGGGGTGTAAGGGGATTGGCGCTGAGAGCAGTGTGGGGTGAAAGGGGATTGGCGCTGAGAGCAGACTGGGGTGAAAGGGGATTGGCGCTGAGGGCAGAGTGGGGTGTAAGGGGATTGGCGCTGAGAGCAGAGTGGGGTGAGAGGGGATTGGTGTTGAAAGCAGAGTGGGGTGAAAGGGGATTGGCGCTGAGGGCAGTGTGGGGTGAAAGGGGATTGGCGCTGAGGGCATAGTGGGGTGAAAGGGGATTGGCGCTGAGGGCAGATTGGGGTGAAAGGGGATTGGCATTGAGAGCAGAGTGGGATGAAAGGGGATTGGCGCTGAGGGCAGTGTGGGGTGAAAGGGGATTGGCGCTGAGGGCATAGTGGGGTGAAAGGGGATTGGCGCTGAGAGCAGAGTGGGGTGAAAGGGGATTGGCATTGAGGGCAGAGTGGGGTGAAAGGGGATTGGCGCTGACGGCAGATTGGGGTGAAAGGGGATTGGCGCAGAGAGCAGAGTGGGGTGAAAGGGGATTGGCGCTGAGGGCAGACTGGGGTAAAAGGGGATTGGCGCTGTGGGCAGAGTGGGGTGTAAGGGGATTGGCGCTGAGAGCAGAGTGGGGTGAAAGGGGATTGGAGCTGAGGGCGGAGTGGGGTCAAAGGGGATTGGCGCTGAGGGCAGAGTGGGGTAAAAGGGGATTGGCGCTGAGGGCAGAGTGGGGTCAAAGGGGATTGGCATTGAGGGCAGAGTGGGGTGAAAGGGGATTGGCGCTGAGGGCAGAGTGGGGTGAAAGGGGATTGGTGCTGAGGGCAGAGTGGGGTGAAAGGGGATTGGAGCTGAGGGCGGAGTGGGGTCAAAGGGGATTGGCGCTGAGGGCAGAGTGGGGTAAAAGGGGATTGGCGCTGAGGGCAGAGTGGGGTCAAAGGGGATTGGCATTGAGGGCAGAGTGGGGTGAAAGGGGATTGGCGCTGAGAGCAGAGTGGGGTGAAAGGGGATTGGCGCTGAGGGCAGAGTGGGGTGAAAGGGGATTGGCGCTGAGGGCAGAGTGGGGTGAAAGGGGATTGGCATTGAGAGCAGAGTGGGATGAAAGGGGATTGGCGCTGACGGCAGAGTGGGGTGAAAGGGGATTGGCGCTGAGAGCAGAGTGGGGTGAAAGGGGATTGGCGCTGAGGGCAGAGTGGGGTGAAAGGGGATTGGCATTGAGAGCAGAGTGGGGTGAAAGGGGATTGGCGCTGAGAGCAGAGTGGGGTAAAACAGTATTGGCGCTGAGGGCAGAGTGGGGTGAAAGGGGATTGGCGCTGAGGGCAGAGTGGGGTGAAAGGGGATTGGCGCTGAGAGCAGAGTGGGGTGAAAGGGGATTGGCGCGGAGAGCAATGTGGAGTGAAAGGGGATTGGCGCGGAGAGCAATGTGGGGTGAAAGGGGATTGGCGCTGAGGGCAGAGTGGGGTGAAAGGGGATTGGCGCAGAGGGCAGAGTGGGGTGTAAGGGGATTGGCGCTGAGAGCAGTGTGGGGTGAAAGGGGATTGGCGCTGAGGGCAGAGTGGGGTGAAAGGGGATTGGCGCTGAGGGCAGACTTGGGTGAAAGGGGATTGGAGCTGAGAGCAGAGTGGGGTGAAAGGGGATTGGCGCTGAGGGCAGAGTGGGGTGAAAGGGGATTGGCGCTGAGGGCAGAGTGGGGTGAAAGGGGATTGGCGCTGAGAGCAGAGTGGGGTGAAAGGGGATTGGTGCTTAGAGCAGAGTGGGGTGAATGAGGATTGGCGCTGAGGGCAGAGTGGGGTGAAAGAAGATTGGCGCTGAGAGCAGAGTGGGATGAAAGGGAATTGGCATTGAAAGCAGAGTGGGGTGAAAGGTGATTGGCGCTGAGGGCAGAGTGGGGTGAAAGGGGATTGGCGCTGAGAGCAGAGTGGGGTGAAAGGGGATTGGCGCTGAGGGCAGAGTGGGGTGAAAGGGGATTGGTGCTGAGAGCAGAGTGGGGTGTAAGGGGATTGGCGCTGAGAGCAGAGTGGGGTGAAAGGGCATTGGCACTGAGAGCAGTGTGGGGTGAAAGGGAATTGGCGCTGAGAGCAGAGTGGGGTGAAAGGGAATTGGCGCTGAGAGCAGAGTGGGGTGAAAGGTCATTGGCGCTGAGAGCAGTGTGGGGTGAAAGGGGATTGGCGCTGAGGGCATAGTGGGGTGAAAGGGGATTGGCGCTGAGGGCAGATTGGGGTGAAAGGGGATTGGCATTGAGAGCAGAGTGAGGTGAAAGGGGATTGGCGCCAAGGGCAGTGTGGGGTGAAAGGGGATTGGCGCTGAGAGCAGAGTGGGGTGAAAGGGGATTGGCGCTGAGGGCAGAGTGGGGTGTAAGGGGATTGGCGCTGAGAGCAGACTGGGGTGAAAGGGGATTGGCGCTGAGGGCAGAGTGGGGTGAAAGGGGATTCGCGCTGAGGGCAGAGTGGGGTGAAAGGGGATTGGTGCTGAGAGCAGAGTGGGGTGTAAGGGGATTGGCGCTGAGAGCAGTGTGGGGTGAAAGGGGATTGGCGCTGAGAGCAGACTGGGGTGAAAGGGGATTGGCGCTGAGGGCAGAGTGGGGTGTAAGGGGATTGGCGCTGAGAGCAGAGTGGGGTGAGAGGGGATTGGTGTTGAAAGCAGAGTGGGGTGAAAGGGGATTGGCGCTGAGGGCAGTGTGGGGTGAAAGGGGATTGGCGCTGAGGGCATAGTGGGGTGAAAGGGGATTGGCGCTGAGGGCAGATTGGGGTGAAAGGGGATTGGCATTGAGAGCAGAGTGGGGTGAAAGGGGATTGGCGCTGAGGGCAGTGTGGGGTGAAAGGGGATTGGCGCTGAGGGCATAGTGGGGTGAAAGGGGATTGGCGCTGAGAGCAGAGTGGGGTGAAAGGGGATTGGCATTGAAGGCAGAGTGGGGTGAAAGGGGATTGGCGCTGACGGCAGATTGGGGTGAAAGGGGATTGGCGCAGAGAGCAGAGTGGGGTGAAAGGGGATTGGCACTGAGAGCAGAGTGGGGTAAAAGGGTATTGGCGCTGAGGGCAGACTGGGGTAAAAGGGGATTGGCGCTGTGGGCAGAGTGGGGTGTAAGGGGATTGGCGCTGAGAGCAGAGTGGGGTGAAAGGGGATTGGAGCTGAGGGCGGAGTGGGGTCAAAGGGGATTGGCGCTGAGGGCAGAGTGGGGTAAAAGGGGATTGGCGCTGAGGGCAGAGTGGGGTCAAAGGGGATTGGCATTGAGGGCAGAGTGGGGTGAAAGGGGATTGGCGCTGAGAGCAGAGTGGGGTGAAAGGGGATTGGCGCTGAGGGCAGAGTGGGGTGAAAGGGGATTGGCGCTGAGGGCAGAGTGGGGTGAAAGGGGATTGGCATTGAGAGCAGAGTGGGGTGAAAGGGGATTGGCGCTGACGGCAGAGTGGGGTGAAAGGGGATTGGCGCTGAGAGCAGAGTGGGGTGAAAGGGGATTGGCGCTGAGGGCAGAGTGGGGTGAAAGGGGATTGGCATTGAGAGCAGAGTGGGGTGAAAGGGGATTGGCGCTGAGGGCAGAGTGGGGTGAAAGGGGATTGGCGCTGAGAGCAGAGTCGGGTGAAAGGAGATTGGCGCTGAGGGCAGAGTGGGGTGAAAGGGGATTGGCATTGAGAGCAGAGTGGGGTGAAAGGGGATTGGCATTGAGAGCAGAGTGGGGTGAAAGGGGATTGGCGCTGAGGGCAGAGTGGGGTGAAAGGGGATTGGCATTGAGAGCAGAGTGGGGTGAAAGGGGATTGGCATTGAGAGCAGAGTGGGGTGAAAGGGGATTGGCGCTGAGGGCAGAGTGGGGTCAAAGGGGATTGGCACCAAGATTTGAAGAGTGTGAGTGGAGCTTGGCAGGTGTGTATCCGAAAATCTGCTCACTTCCAATGGTGTTTTCAGCCTTCCGTCAACCCGGGCTTTCCTGGAGGAGTTGAACCCGTTTGCAGCTCTTTCTGCTGCCATGCCACGGGTGATGTTGGTCCAACCTGAGGCATTCCTGTTGAAAGCCGATCCGATCCGAATGCCTTCGTGGCCTATTTCTTCTGGATACCGCATTGTCTGAAAACTGACATCTTGGATGCAGTGCCAAATGCTCTTTCCGAACCTGTTCACCGATGGAAGATCATTCCTACATCCTTTTCCTTCCCTGACTTTCTGATGCCTTCTCTGAGCTTGAACCAGTAGTTTTGACTCTTTTGTACCCTCTTGCTTGCGCTCAGAATGCTGTCTGCATTATTAACTGCATTGTCAACCTCTTTCAGGCCGCCACAGCTCCCTTTTGCCCTGACACTCAGAAAGGTAACGCGAAATCAAGGAGTCAATTCGAAACTGTGTTTTTCCAACCAAACAGAAGCTTTCCATCCAGCTCTGTGTTGAGTTGTAATCTGCTGCTTGTCTGCTCATTCCACTGGCCTCATGATGTCCTTCATACGTTTTCCACTCTCCTCCTGACACCCAAGGTGTGAGGACGCCAGGCAGGGTGAGAGGGCAGCAGTCCTGGCAGCGGAAACTGGGCCCAGGTTAACTCGGAGTCCACTTCAGAACGTTTACATCAAACGCTGGGCAACAGTGCAAACGATTGCCGGTCACCGTGTGCACAAAGCTAGAAGTAGGTCCTTCGCTCTCAGTCATCGTTCTGTATCTCTGTACTTCTTATTTCCTCTGCAGAGGTGCCCTGTCCAACCATTCTTCATCTGACAAGCATTTCAGCATGCCCATATGGGTGGCATGGTGGTTAACACTGCTGCCTCATAGCACCAGGGACCCGGGTCCGAATCCAGCCGTGGGTGACTGCCTGTGTGGAGTTTGCACATTCTCCCCGTGTCTGTGTGTGGTGATGTCACTTCCTGCCCTTTTTCTCAGGGGGTGGTCGATGGGGTCTAACTCGATGTGTTTGTTGATAGAGTTCCAGTGGGAACGCCGTACTTCTAGGAATTCTCGTGCGTGTCTCTGTTTGGCTTGTCCAGGGATGGATGTGTTGTCCCAGTCGAAGTGGTGCCCTTCCTCATCCTTATGTGAGGATACTTCACCACAGGAAATGACATCACTAACCCAAGGAAACCTAAACACATAAATAGAAAGCGGGTCACTAACACCAGCGCTTCACCGGAGGCTCACTGATGATGTTATCTAGTATGGTGACGAAACGTCTGAAAACAAACCTTCCAGCTCAGCAAGCAAACCTACATCCAGAACCTCAACCTGAGCTACAAATCTTCTCAAAATTCTGGGATCTTCTTCCGTGTATGCTATTTGATACAATTGTGTCAACTTTTCATCTTCTGTTGTAAGTCAGCTAACTGAACTAAAAAGGCTTTTATCTGTCCTTGTTTCTTTCTCAACCATTTGATCAAGTATAGTTTCTGATAATTGAGCTTCAACTTCCTTCCCTCTTCTTCTTTGATTTCTACGCATGTTTTTACCTGGAGCATTGTGACCTTGTTATCACACAGTCAGGAAAAAGTCCCAGGGTATCCATCCTGTAACACCTCGGCTGTTTGATTTTCCACTGGCACAAGGAGAAAGTGAGGTCTGCAGATGCTGGGGATCAGAGCTTACTCCTATCTGTGATCCAGATACCAACGTTAAACTGTGTTCCAAAACAGAGAATTTCTCTGTTACTCCTACCAACACTTTAAAAAAACACACTCAGGGAGCTCAGACCTCGTTTCCCCACTGTTTCTGAGGCAGGCATTCATGTAGCACTGACAACACATCTCTGTAAGAGAAATAGCAGAGAATAAATCTCTCTTAAAGGGACAGTAGGATAAAGTGAGGGCTGCAGATGCTGGAGATCAGAGCTGAAAAATGTGGTGCTGGAAAAGCGCAGCAGGTCAGGCAACATCCAAGGAACAGGAGAATCGACGTTTCGGGCATGAGCCCTTCTTCAGGAACAGTACTCTCACAAATGGAATCTTATCTCTGACCAGGAAGTCGAACAAAGCCAGTCAGGGCTCGACAGAGGAATAAAAAAACAACCAGATGTGAGGTGTGACCTTTACACACCATTCCAGTATTTATTCATGTCTCCCAAGTGCCCTCAGTCGGTCCTCTTTCTCCTCTCCCTGCCACCAACATGTGTGTACTCCCTGGTTCTGTAGCTAGCTTGGAGGGAACCCACTCAGGAGTGCAGCCCTCCCCTCTCCCACACCCTCCAGCACATCTGGAGAATCACAGCACCGTCTTCCCCTGTGTTCGCAATCAGTCCTTGAGTGAGCAGGGCTGTTTTGGAATTCCTGTGCCCAGCTGGGTGCTCAGCGGCCTTTTTACAAATGACACAGGCGTCAAGGGGTGCCAGCCTTTTGGCGGCTGTCTGGTGAGTGACGGGTTGTTCGGGGAATGGCACATGGTAAGGTTAGACCCGGATCGGGACGCCATGACTGGCACGGTCAGATATATCAAGAAGGCAAGAAAAACACGTTCAGCCTTACAGCGGAAATCCCTCCGAAAAAAATACAAAGCAACTTGGACCGAGCCAAAAGAAACGGTATCATTCAGACCGAAGTGGCAGGGTTACAGTGCAACAGTCCCCTTGGAAGATTACACCAATATTGAGCCTTGAGTCACCACAAGTCTGCCAATTTGATTAAAGTACGATAATGGCCAATTTACGTTTCCTGTCTTGATTCAGGTTAAATAACATCCACACCAGGTTTTTATCATTACCAAGAAAATATTTATTGCAACGGAGTGATACCATGGCTTTAAGACGTGCATTTTGTCCTTTTTTTCATATGAATAGAGGTTGAGATGGAGGAGTCAGCTCTCTCTTCCAAGCCAATAAAGCTTGGGTTTTTTTTTTCATTTGGAGTTCGAACAATAGAAGCAGCCTGAATGGGTGGAGTCTGGCTCCCACAGAACCAGGGTTTTAGTTTAGCTTTTTGCTGGGGTTTTGAAGTTAGTTGTGAAAGCTGCCACATGTCTCTCCCTGCTACAGCGAAAAAGCTGGAATTATCCCTGTCTGCCAGAGAGTTTTCTCTTGATGTTCTTTCCTCCCAGACTGGAGAACTGCATGTGGGACAATCTATTTCACTGCATGTGCCTTTGCCAAGTTTATGGTATGGTACTATATTGGAACAGGTACTGGTTAAATCATCCACTACTCTGTTAAGCTTTCCAATAATTCTCCAAATCATTTTTTCTTTTGCTTGCATTTTAACTAGTGGAAAGAGTAAAGTGTGGTTTGCTTAAAGCTGAGTGGTGTGGATCAATTAACTTACATCTGGAACACAGTACCATGTACTTGCCTTTAAATAAGATAACCACCCTGGTTTGAGGTTGTCAGTCTGGTCGGCACAGTCTCCACGCTGTGGAGGAATGCCCAACAGTGTACTGTGACAATGCTGCCCTTTTAACAAGGTGATGTTGTCCTTGGTTTTTCCCAAAAGGGAATTGTAAAAGGCAAAGGTTTCGATATGTCTGGGCTTAGGCCACTTTGCTAATGTCTAACAGATACTGCCTAAGGCAACAGGCAGGGAAAAGGGCTTTTAGGGTTTTTTTTACAAACACGTGTACAATCAAAGGGGAGTGGCCCGTGCTCCCAGTTCAGAGTTTTCTAGTTTGGTTTTTAGTTTTAGCTGGGAGCCCAAATTGACAGCTGCATGAGGATAAAAACCCAGCTTCCATGTTTCAGCCAATGATCCCTGGCTGATCCTCTCTGCAATCTCTCTCTCCTGTAAGAACTTGGGCTTGAATTTACCCTTTTTTTTGCCAAGGGGTGTGTTTATGGGGATGTTGTAGGAAATCGAAACCGTTCCTTTGTTACGTTGCGGGGGTGGGGGAAGGAAAGTGGGGGAATATTGTCTGGGTTGGGTTTGCAAATCGTTGCTAGTTGAAATTGGGTTTCCTGTGGTTTGTGTTTCCCTCGGTGGTGTGGAATTCTGTTTCACTTGAAGCCATGTGGTTTGAGCAGCTGCATCGCTCCTGGGGTATCGACCTCACCTCCGCCTGAAACAACTCGAACAGTTAGGGTCTGAGCTTCCCTTCTTCACGTGTTTGGAGGTGGGGGTGAGGGGGAGGGGGGGCGGCCTGACCCATAACAGTAGGAGGAAGGTCAATGACCTTCCCCGCTCCGGTATCTCCTGCTACCCCACGCTGACTCGGTCTCAGACCCACTTCCCAGCAATGCTCATACTCTGCTGCTCATGGCAGTGCGCTCCTGACATGCCGCAAACACTCACTCACACTCCCCGCCTGACCCTCCCAATCCTCTGCCAGTTCCCTTGGAAATTGTCCCATAGTGCCCAGGGATGTGCAGGTTAGGGTGGATTGGCCATGCTAAATTGTCCCATAGTGCCCAGGGATGTGTAGGTTAGGGTGGATTGGCCGTGCTAAATTGTCCCATAGTGCCCAGGGATGTGCAGGTTAGTGTGGATTGGCCATGCTAAATTGTCCCATAGTGTCCAGGGATGTGCAGTTTAGGGTGGATTGGCCATGCTAAATTGTCCCATAGTGTCCAGGGATGTGCAGGTTAGGGTGGGTTGGCCGTGCTAAATTGTCCCATAGTGCCCAGGGATGTGCAGGTTAGGGTGGATTGGCCATGCTAAATTGTCCCATAGTGGCCAGGGATGTGCAGGTTAGGGTGGATTGGCCACGCTAAATTGTCCCATAGTGCCCAGGGATGTGTAGGTTAGGGTGGATTGGCCATGCTAAATTGTCCCATAGTGCCCAGGGATGTGTAGGTTAGGGTGGATTGGCCATGCTAAATTGTCCCATAGTGCCCAGGGATGTGTAGGTTAGGGTGGATTGGCCATGCTAAATTGTCCCATAGTGCCCAGGGATGTGTAGGTTAGGGTGGATTGGCCATGCTAAATTGTCCCATAGTGCCCAGGGATGTGCAGGTTAGGGTGGATTGGCCATGCTAAATTGTCCCATAGTGCCCAGGGGTGTGCAGGTTAGGGTGGATTGGCCATGCTAAATTGTCCCATAGTGCCCAGGGATGTGCAGGTTAGGGTGGATTGGCCATGCTAAATTGTCCCATAGTGCCCAGGGATGTGCAGGTTAGGGTGGATTGGCCATGCTAAATTGTCCCATAGTGCCCAGGGATGTGCAGGTTAGGGTGGATTGGCCATGCTAAATTGTCCCATAGTGTCCAGGGATGTGCAGGTTAGGGTGGATTGGCCATGCTAAATTGTCCCATAGTGCCCAGGGATGTGCAGGTTAGGGTGGATTGGCCATGCTAAATTGTCCCATAGTGCCCAGGGATGTGCAGGTTAGGGTGGATTGGCCATGCTAAATTGTCCCATGGTGCCCAGGGATGTGCAGATTAGGGTGGATTGGCCATGCTAAATTGTCCCATAGTCCCCAGAGATGTGCAGGTTAGGGTGGATTGGCCATGCTAAATTGTCCCACAGTGCCCAGGGATGTGCAGGTTAGGGTGGATTGGCCATGCTAAATTGTCCCATATTGCCCAGGGATGTGCAGGTTAGGGTGGATTGGCCATGCCAAATTGTCCCATAGTATCCAGGGATGTGCAGGTTAGGGTGGATTGGCCATGCTAAATTGTCCCACAGTGCCCAGGGATGTGCAGGTTAGGGTGGATTGGCCATGGTAAATTGTCCCATGGTGCCCCGGGATGTGCAGGTTAGGGTAAATTTAATGAATAGATCAGTGGTGCTGGAAGAGCACAGCAATTCAGGCAGCATCCGAGGACAGGCAAAATCGACGTTTCGGGCAAAAGCCCTTCATCTGGTTAGGTTTCCTGATGAAGGGCTTTTGCCCGAAACGTCGATTTTGCCTGTCCTCGGATGCTGCCTGAATTGCTGTGCTCTTCCAGCACCACTGATCCAGAATCTGGTTTCCAGCATCTGCAGTCATTGTTTTTACCTCCTAAATTTAATGAATGGCAGGAGACTGGGTAGCTCAGAGGAATAGAAGTGTCTTGGGGTAATTACTCAGAGATCCCTGAAGCTGGAAGAGCACGTGAGAAGGAGAGCTAAAAAGGCACATGGGACACTTGCTTTCATCAGTGGTGGCATAAGCATATAAGAGCAAGGAGATGATGTCAGCGCGTTGGTCAGGCCCCAGCTGGGGCACTGTGTGGAGGTCGGGTCACCTCACTACAGGAAGGATGCGATCGCAGCAGAGGGGGGGTTCAGAGGAGGTTCACCAGGGTGTTACCTGGGATGGAGAAATTGAACTATAAGGGGAGACTTGATAGATTTGGATTGTTGTCTTTCGAGCAGAGAAGACTGAGGAGGGACATGATTGAGGTGAATAAGATTGAGGGTTCAGACAGGGTGAATAGAGAGCTGCTGTTCCCCCTTGGTTGAGGGGTCAATCATGAGAGGGTGTAGTTTTAGGGGAAGGGGCAGGAGATTCAGGAAGAAACAATTTCACTCAGAGGGTGGTGGGAATCCGGAATGCGCTGCCTGGAGGCCGGAAACCTTACAATCTTTACAATAATATTTGGATGAGCTCTTGAAATAGGATAACATGCGAGGGTGTGGGCCCAGCGCAGGAACTTGGGATCAGCATGCTCTTCATGGTAGTTATGTCAGTGGAGACTGAATGGGCCAAAGGGCCTTTACTGCATGAAGCGGTGAATCTATGAATGGAAACCAACTCTAACTCCTGCGTAACTATGAAACTGACTCAACCTGCCAACTCACCATCGATTTCTGCTTTCATCCTCCCACCAGAGAAACAGCCAGCCCCACTCCTGAATCTCCCAGGCCTTCCACACAAACCCAGGGTGACACCCCTACACCCACAAGCATCTCAACACCGACCCAACCCTCAGACTAGAACCACTCCTCAACCTTACCCACCTCCCCCCCCCCTCCAATTTCCCACAGACCCAACCCAACCTGACCTGGAACCCCTTGTTTCCCAAGACTCCTCCGTCCTGTCCGGATCCCCTGACCCCACGCACAGATTCCACCCCCTCCTCTAACGGGACCCACCCCAGCAGCCGGCAAATTCCCAGCCGACCTGACCCCTCCGAAACACTCACTCTTTTAGCTGCCACTTTGCTGACATCTTACCTCAGGATTAGTCATAACTGCTTCCAACATCGTATAAAACCAGAAATGTAACTTATACCTTAAGTACACATCACAATCCCAGCCACTCCACTCAGCCCCACTGCTATGAAGGAAGTTCGCTTTCTAAACGGGAAAAGGTTCTGAGACTGCCCACCGAGGGGCACAGACTTGATGTGCCTTCAACTGAAAGGAGTGAGAAAGAGTTGTTTGGAACAAACGACCAATGTTTCTTTTCTGTCAAGCTGGGCAAAGTTGTGACTCATCTTCCGCTTAACACCATCCTCATCATTAGAGAGGGTGGTAACAACAGAGTAATTAGACAGGCAAAAACGCGCATCATCAAACATGTATTTGGAAGCTAATTCTCTCCTGATAGTGCTGGTGTGGGAAAGGGGGTGAATTAGTTCATAGATGAAAGCTTGGAGTAGGGAGGCACAGGTAGAGGCAATATTTGGACATGCAGGTGACCATAAGGGAGAGATCACGAAACCCCACTGAAGTGACTTCGGGGCAGCCCGCTATAGGGATTCTTTGCAAAATAATGTTCTTGCCACACAATGACCGTCTCCAACAAAGAGAATCTAACCATCGTCCCCTTGGCATTCAATGGTGTGACCGGCCCTGAATCCCCCCACAACCAACATCACGGGGTTTGCCATTGACCAGAAACTGAACCAGCCCAGCTACGTAAGCACAGAGGCTACAAGAGCAGGTCAGAGGCTGGGAATCCCGCAGCGAGTAACTCCCCTCCTGTCTCCCCAAAGCCTGTCCCACCATCTACAAGGAGGGTGATGGAATACTCCCCACTTGCCCCAGGATGGGGGCAGCTCCAACAACACTCAAGAAGCTTGACACCATCCAGGACAAAGCAACCGCTTGATTGGCACCACATCCACATCCCTCCCCCACCGACGCTCAGTAGCAGCAGTGTGTACCATCTACAAGAGGCACGGCAGAAATTCACCAAAGATCCTCAGGCAGCACCTTCCAAACCCACCACCACTTCCATCTAGAAGGACAAGTCATAGTGGCTTAGTGGTGAACAACTGCTGCCTTACAGCGCCAGGGACCTGGGTTCGATTCCAGTCTTAGCTACTGGCTGCATGGAGTTTGCATGTTCTCCCTGTGTCTGCGTGGGTTTCCTCCATGTGCTCTGGTTTCTTCCCTCAATCCAAAGATGTGCAGGTTAGGTGAATGGGAAATTGCCCCATAGTGCTCAGGGATGTGTAGGTTGAGTGCGTTAGTCAGGGGTAAATGTGGAGCAATAGGGTCTGGCTGGGTTACTCTTCGGAGGGTCGGTGTGGACTTGTTGGGCCCAAGGGCCTGTTTCCACACGGTAGGGATTCTAAGACTTTGCCCCTCCTGGGGTGCATTGAGAGGGGGGAGCTTAATTGGACCGGAAGCTAAAATTCAGATTTCCAATGGTGCATGAAAGTCTTGGTATGACTAGTGGATTGCTTAAGGAAGATACAGCTTTTCATCATGCACTCCTCATTAATTACCAATTTTTGTTGAAGTTTCAATCTTCGAAACGTTGACTCTGATTGGTCAAAGCAGTGCTCTGAGAAATGAACAGGGATAGTGGGTGTCACCTATTTAGTGGAACAGGCGCAGTGCCTGATGAAGGGCTTATGCCCAAAACGTCGATTCTCCTGTTCCTCGGGTGCTGCCTGATCTGCTGTGCTTTTCCAGCACCATACTGTCTTCTACAGTGCATGTACATCCTCTTTCCACATATAAAGAACAGGCACCTGGATCTTAATCATTGGTTAGGACACTTTTGGAATATTGTGTGCAATTCTGGTCTCCTTCCTACTGGAAGGGATCAGAAAAGATTTACAAGGATGTTGCCAGGGTTGGAGGGTTTGAGCAACAGGGAGAGGCTGAACAGGCTGGGGCTGTTTTCCCTGGACCGTTGGAGGCTGAGGGGGTGACCTTATAGAGGTTTATAAAATCATGAGGGGCCATGGATAGGATAAATAGACAAGGTCTTTTCCCTGGGGCTGGGGAGTCCAGAACTAGAGGGCATAGGTTTAGGGTGAGAGGGGAAAGATATAAAAGAGACCTAAGGGGCAACGTTTTCACACAGAGGGTGGTACGTGTATAGAATGAGCTGCCGAGGAAGTGGTGGAGGCTGGTACAACATTCAAGAGGCATTTGGATGGGCATAGGAATAGGAAGGGGTTAGAGGGACATGGGCCGGGTGCTGGCAGGTGGGACTAGATTGGGTTGGGATATCTGGTCGGCATGGGTGGGTTGGGCCGAAGGGTCTGTTTCCGTGCTGTACATCTCTATGACTCTACCAGTAGCTTCCAGTACACCTAAAAGCATCACCCTCCAAGCCCAGCTAACAAACCCAAATCAGTTTTCAGTGTCAGCATTTACAAAGTTGGGATTATGAAGCAAATGTTACCCAGTCGTGGAATCAAACTGAATGCAGGATATCTTGTGATGAGTTTTGGCTGGTTGGATACAGGCAGTGTCAAGACTAGAGTGGTGCTGGAAAAACACAGCATCTGAGTGGCAGGAGAGTCGACAGTTCAGGCAGGAGCCCTTCATCAGGAATGAGCAGGAATGTTCTTTTGGCTTGATATTAATGGCAAACCTTCCTTAAGGCCGATCTTGCACAGGTGGAACTGTCCAAATCCCAAAACGGATAATGACCAGCTGAGGTAGGCTTGTGGTGGACGGTAGCAGAGAGAACCACCCCCCCCCACCCCCACCACCACTCCTCCCCTCCCCCACCCCACCATCCCCGGCCAATTTCTCAACTTGAACACTGAGGAACGGGTGCTTCTGAAACACAGCACAGAGAAGGCTGGAGAAACTCAGCAAGGTCTGGCAGCATCTGTGGAGGGAGAAACGGAGTTCACGTTTCGAGTCCGGT
This sequence comes from Chiloscyllium plagiosum, assembly GCF_037043375.1. NCBI lineage: Eukaryota > Metazoa > Chordata > Chondrichthyes > Orectolobiformes > Hemiscylliidae > Chiloscyllium > Chiloscyllium plagiosum. Next base: position 10,765,596 of record NW_028270191.1, read on the forward strand.
ACAACCCTTCTTCAAAAGGGCATATGGACTTCGCAAACAGAAAGAATGTACACGTGCACTGTTCAACTCAACACAACAGGGGGCAGCCTCTCACTGGCTCATTGCTCAAGTCCTGTCCTACGAGATAACTCTTTCGGTTTCGTGTGAGAAACAAGTTTCAGACAGGTTGGTCAGGAAGTTCTTTCGCGTTAATTCCTAGCCCACTGCAGTTACACTCGTGATCCTGTGAAAGAACAGCTGACCGTATAAATGAGGCATATAGTTGGTTGGGGTGCCCTCCAGTGAGTACACAATGCTTCAGAGCAAGGGGCTTCAGTCCGAGCAAATGCTGCCTTGAGAGTCACCTTCATTTACAGTCTCGTTGAGAACGGATGTTAAGGCTTCACTGCGGTGTTACGGTTACTGTCGAAGAAATGCAGTCTTGTCTGGGTCAACCTGCTTGTTCACAGAAGGAATGCTGTCAGGACAGGCAGAAAGAGGAGAATGCACATCAAATTGGGGCAGGTCAGGGTAGGTGTGGGCAGGGGATGAAATGGTAAGGGGGTAGGGGGGGAGGGGGAGGTGGCGAAAGGGTCCTGGGGAATGGAGGCAGGCAACTGAGAAGCAGAGGGAAGAGTGATCGGGACAAGGGGGCAAAGTAGGGTGGGAGCTGCATGCTCAGAGTAGGGAACCGAAAGGGAGGATGAGGCGAGGGCAAAGGGGCAGGTGAATTGGCTGAGGGACAATGACAGGATAAGGCTGGACAATGGGGAGCTGCATGGGTGTGGACTCAGATCGTGGCAGACAAGGGAAATTGGAGAGATTGAAGCTCAAGAGGGGAGAGGCCAGAGGAAAAGAGGAGACCTGGGTCAGAAACGAGATCAGTGCGGTGCTGGAAAAGCACAGCAGGTCAGGCAGCATCCGAGGAGCAGGAAAATCGACGTTTCGGGCAAAATCCCTTCATGGGAATGAGGCCTCATTTCTGATGAAGAGTTTTGGCCCGAAACGTCGATTTTCCTGCTCCTGAGATGCTGCCTGGCCTGCTGTGCTTTTCCAGCACCCCACTAACCTTGACTCTGATCTCCAGCACCTGCAGTACCCACTTTCACCTGGGTCAGAAACTATCCATACACCTGAGACGGGGAGGATTGAAAGTGAAGAGATCAAAGAAAACAAATTGCCCACACCAATATCCTTTTCCTTTCACTGGCCAAAGTGAGGATTTGGAAGCAAATAGACCAACAGAGGTGACACACGCAGACATACACAAGACACAGACACACACATTCTCTCTCATACATACACAGACATACACAAGACACAGACCCACACATTCTCTCTCATACACACACACACAGACATACACAAGACACAGACCCACATTCTCTCTCATACACACACACACAGACATACACAAGACACAGACCCACATTCTCTCTCATACACACACACACAGACGTACACAAGACACAGACCCACATTCTCTCTCATACACACACACACAGACATACACAAGACACAGACCCACATTCTCTCTCATACACACACACACAGACATACACAAGACACAGACCCACATTCTCTCTCATACACACACACACACAGACATACACAAGACACAGACACACATTCTCTCTCATACACACGCACACACACAGACATACACAAGACACAGACACACACATTCTCTCTCATACACACACAGACATACACAAGACACAGACCCACATTCTCTCTCATACACACACACACAGACATACACAAGACACAGACCCACATTCTCTCTCATACACACACACACAGACATACACAAGACACAGACACACATTCTCTCTCATACACACGCACACACACACAGACATACACAAGACACAGACACACACATTCTCTCTCATATACACACAGACATACACAAGACACAGACCCACATTCTCTCTCATACACACACGCACAGACATACACAAGACACAGACCCACATTCTCTCTCATACACACACACACAGACATACACAAGACACAGACCCACATTCTCTCTCATACACACACACACAGACATACACAAGACACAGACACACATTCTCTCTCATACACACGCACACACGCACAGACATACACAAGACACAGACCCACATTCTCTCTCATACACACACACACAGACATACACAAGACACAGACACACACATTCTCTCTCATACACACACAGACATACACAAGACACAGACCCACATTCTCTCTCATACACACACACAGACATACACAAGACACAGACCCACATTCTCTCTCATACACACACACACAGACATACACAAGACACAGACACACATTCTCTCTCATACACACGCACACACACACAGACATACACAAGACACAGACACACACATTCTCTCTCATACACACACAGACATACACAAGACACAGACCCACATTCTCTCTCATACACACACGCACAGACATACACAAGACACAGACCCACATTCTCTCTCATACACACACACACAGACATACACAAGACACAGACCCACATTCTCTCTCATACACACACACAGACATACACAAGACACAGACACACATTCTCTCTCATACACACGCACACACGCACAGACATACACAAGACACAGACACACACATTCTCTCTCATACACACACAGACATACACAAGACACAGACCCACATTCTCTCTCATACACACACACACAGACATACACAAGACACAGACCCACATTCTCTCTCATACACACACACACAGACATACACAAGACACAGACCCACCTTCTCTCTCATACACACACACACAGACATACACAAGACACAGACACACACATTCTCTCTCATACACACACAGGCATACACAAGACACAGACCCACATTCTCTCTCATACACACACGCACAGACATACACAAGACACAGACACACATTCTCTCTCATACACACACAGACATACACAAGACACAGACCCACATTCTCTCTCAGACACACACAGACATACACAAGCCACAGACACACACATTCTCTCTCATACACACACAGACATACACAAGACACAGACCCACATTCTCTCTCATACACACACACACAGACATACACAAGACACAGACCCACATTCTCTCTCATACACACACACACACAGACATACACAAGACACAGACACACATTCTCTCTCACACACACACACACACAGACATACACAAGACACAGACACACACATTCTCTCTCATACACACACACAGACACACACAAGACACAGACACACATTCTCTCTCATACACACACACACACAGACATACACAAGACACAGACCCACATTCTCTCTCATACACACACACACAGACATACACAAGACACAGACCCACATTCTCTCTCATACACACACACACAGACATACCCAAGACACAGACACACATTCTCTCTCATACACACACACACAGACATACACAAGACACAGACACACATTCTCTCTCATACACACACACAGACATACACAAGACACAGACACACATTCTCTCTCATACACACGCACACACACACACAGACATACACAAGACACAGACACACACATTCTCTCTCATACACACACAGACACACACAAGACACAGACCCACATTCTCTCTCATACACACACACACACAGACATACACAAGCCACAGACCCACACATTCTCTCTCATACACACACACACAGACATACACAAGCCACAGACACACACACACAGACATTCACAAGACACACACACATTCTCTCTCATACACACACACACAGACATACACAAGCCACAGACACACACATTCTCTCTCATACACACACACACAGACATACACAAGCCACAGACCCACATTCTCTCTCATACACACACACACAGACATACACAAGCCACAGACCCACACGTTCTCTCTCATACACACACACAGACATACACAAGCCACAGACACACACATTCTCTCTCATACACACAGACACACAGACACACACAAGACACAGACACACATTCTCTCTCATACACACACACAGACATGCACAAGACACAGACACACATTCTCTCTCATACACATGCACACACACACAGACATTCACAAGACACAGACACACACATTCTCTCTCATACACACACACAGACATACACAGGACGCAAATACACATTCTCTCTCATACACACGCACACACAGACATACACAGGACGCAGATACACATTCTCTCTCATACACACGCACACACAGACATACACAGGACGCAGATACACATTCTCTCTCATACACACACATGCAGACATGCAAAGTGAAACAGACAAAGCACAAAGGTTATGAACCGAGATTAACAACAATGAAAGCAGTTTTATATCACTAATTAAACATCACAAAACCTGATGTGTTGCTTGCACAATCCTTCTCATTCTTCGATGATGTTTTGATGTGAACCGAACAGTGACAATCAGCCTATAGTGCACTGGTTTCGACATGGGGTTTTTCTTGCTGTCTTTCGAATTATTTCTTTCAGTGTCTCCAAATGAATTTTTTTCTGCCCTTTTGATGGAAAATGGGCAACGGGAACTTTAAAGAGCACGTGGAAAGAGGGGTATTCTTGTAGCCAACCTCTGGAGGCTTCAGTTCCTTTGCAGAATCAGCATTAAACTGCGACCCCCAGGGTTCGGGAGAGTGGGGGCAGTACAACCAAGGCTGAGATGTGGTGAGCCACAATCGCGGCAAGGTTGCAGGCTTGAGGGGCTGAATGGCCTCCTCCTCTTTCTCCCAGTTTTTATATTCCTGTGTCTCAACACAAGTGGGAGGGCAGTGTTCATGGTGGAACATCTGAGCGGGAAAGGCTACCAGGGAATAGGGACAGCCGTTCGCCAAAGTCCCCAGACGACCTTTGAGGCAAGGGTTTCGAGGACAGTAGAGGCCTTACCCAGTTAGAGCAGAGGGCCTTTTTTTCATGTACAAGGTTGGTTATTCCCATGATCCTCCTGGATCCCTCATTGCAATCGATCAGAGACAGGATGTTGAAGGACCACACAGCAGAAGCTTAGTACTAATTATCTTTCTCTGAAGTGGAAGGTCACATCATCCAAATGACAGGAAGAGAGGTTACCATCAGGGAGTGCAGACACCAGACATCAGGCTGAAGATGCAGGAAAGCAAGCAGGTGCAGATCCAGTCCTTACTGTCCTATCTCCGATGACAGTAATGGCGTTCGTCTGCAGTCAGGATGAAAGCTGGACGTGAGAGACCCAGCACCCAGCCCATATCCCTCCAAACCCTTCCTATTCATATACCCATCCAGATGCCTTTTAAATGTAATTGTACCAGCCTCCACCACTTCCTCTGGCAGCTCATTCCATACACTTACCACTCTCTGTGTGAAAAAGTTGCCCCTTAGGTCTCTTTTATATCTTTCCCCTCTCGCCCTAAACCTATGCCCCCACCCCCACCCAGGGGAAAAGACCTTGTCTATTTATCCTATCCATGCCCCTCTTGATTTTGTAAACCTCTATAAGGTCACCCCTCAGCCTCCGACGCTCCAGGGAAAACAGCCCCAGCCTGTTCAGCCTGTCCCTATAGCTCAAACCCTCCAACCCTGACAACATCCTTGTAAATATTTTCTGAACCCTTTCAAGTTTCACAACATCTTTCCGATAGGAAGGAGACCAGAATTGCACGCAATATTCCAACAGTGGCCTAACCAATGTCCTGTACAGCCGCAACATGACCTCTCAACTCCTGTACTCAATACTCTGACCAATAAAGGAAAGCATACCAAACGCCTCCTTCACTATCCTATCTACCTGCGACTCCACTTTCAAGGAGCTATGAAGCTGCACTCCAAGGTCTCTTTGTTCAGCACCACTCCTTTTGAAGTTCAAAACTGGCCTTCTCATGTAAGTCAATGCGTCCACTCCATTTCCAAATCCACGTTCTGGGGTGGCACGGTGGCACAGTGGTTAGCACTGCTGCCTCACAGCACCAGAGAGCCGAGTTCAATTCCCACAACTGTCTGTGTGGAGTTTGCACATTCTCTGCATGGGCTCAGCTCCGGTTTCCTCCCACAGTCCAAACATTAGGTGAATTGGCCATGCTAAATTGCCCATAGTGTTAGGTGAAGGGGTAAATGTAGGGGAACGGGTCTGGGTGGGCTGCTCTTCAGAGGGTGGGTGTGGACTTGTTGGGCCGAAGGGCCTGTTTCCACGCTGTAAGTCATCTAAATAGGATTGGCCCTTTAAACTGGAATTCAGGTAGAGTGCTGTCGGCCCTCGTGGTGACACCCGGTTAACAAACACAGAAGTAAAGAAATGAGATTGTCGCATTAAAAAGCCGGAGATGTGCTGAAGGTGTTCCTGGATTTTCTGTGTGGTACCAGAATCCTGAATCCCAACGCCTCAGGGGGAAGTATCAGCACCACCGATTCAGTCAATTTGTTTGTGAGTGGGGAGAGGATTTGTAGCTCATGTTGAGGTTCTGGGTGTAAGTTTGCTCGCTGAGCTGGAAGGTTTAGTTTCGTCACCGTGCTAGGTAACATGATCAGCGAGCCTCTGGGGAAGCCCTAGTGGCATGGTCCATTTTTATTTACAATGTAAACCCCTAAATAGAAAGCGGGCCATGCCACCAGCGCTTCATCCGAAGGTTCACCCCTGATGTTACCGAGAGCGGTGAAAACGAACCTTCCAGCTCAGCGAGCAAACCGACATGCATTCACTCAATTTGTGTCAAGCCTGACGAGTCAGTGACGTCACAGTTCAAGAATAAATAAAGTTCTGAAACGTTGGGACCGAGATTCTCCAGCAGTAACACTGCAGAGTGTTGGTTACTCGGAAATATATGCAGAGCACATCTACAAAAATAACTTCCCTGTGCCACACATTCTGTGGGATGTAATATATAGTTTTTAAGCTGGGTCTCTCAAGGCACCACTGCCTCACTCGATACATTGTATTTTACTAATCAGTGTGGTTTAAAACGTTGAGCAGCCAAAACCCAGTTTTATATATCGTTCCAAAGTTTGTTACGTAGAATATTCCCTATGGAGTGTGTGTCGAACAACCTGTGTCCAACAAGAGCTGTGCCCAGAGACACGCAACCAAAAGCTCTATTTCTGTACTAATTTCTCCACAGCCATAACCACCAGAATTCTGCTCCTGGGCAGCCCAGGTCACCTTCATTTCCCTTCAAAAGGCGGCAAATGAAATGAAATTGTTGGGGTTCATTTTGCACGCAACACAAAATCCAAAAGTAAAACTTTGAAACACATGTGTGAGCGTGCGTTAGGTATGTGTGTGCTCTGCGTGAGACAATATGGGTTAGATCTGTGAACGTGCACTCTCTTTACACCCGATCGATTTACTCTCCCCATCTCATTTCCCCTCCTGCATTAGGATTCAGGGTTCAGCTATCACACTGTCAGAAAGACATCCTTGACCCTGGCACTTGACAGGCAACAAGCCATCTTGGATTCATGTCTGCAGCCACAGGAACTCTCATCCGTCATCCTGAACTTTGAATCCCAAAGACTGTCGCTTTCCTAAATTTTCTCCTGTCCCCCTGGATATCCGAGCTACCCACTGAAATAGCTCCACAAGAGGCCGGTATCCCGTTACCAAGTCACCCTTTATTTACCCATGCATTGTGCGTGACACTGACCCAGCTCGCTCTGAGCCAACTCTCAGAGTGAACAGAATCCCCGACACTGTCAGCCAGGGCTCCCTGATTGGACCAGGTTAACAACCCCAGTCAGGGACCTCACATTCTATGCGATCCACCAGGCTGACCTTGTCCCAATCGTTACGCCCTAACGTCCTGAACTTGTCTGTGGCTGCACTTACCAGAGGAACCATCAGTTTCCCCATTTCTCCGAACTGAATAGCGTTTAGAAAATGAGAGACACTCAAGGAGCTCCCCCCGATCTACCTTGGCTGCTGGTGGTCACTTGAGACTAGAAATCGATGTGGGAGTAGCCTGCTCTGATCTTCAACAGAAATGGGGCGAACACGATTGTGGCTGCAACTCTGTTATCAATGCTGGGCAATGAGTGCTCTAAGCTACTTTGCACCCTGGACTTCACTGCAGAGCAGAAGAGCGCGATGTTTAGGGTGAGAGGGGAAAGATTTAAAAGGGACCTAAGGGGCAACGTTTTCACACAGAGGGTGGTACATGTATGGAATGAGCTGCCAGAGGAAGTGTTGGAGGCTGGTACAATTACAACATTTGGATGGGAATATGAATAGGAAGGGTTTGGAGGGAGATGGGCCGGGTGCCGGCAGGTGGGACTAGATTGGGTTGGGATATCTGGTCGGCATGGACAGGTTGGACCGAAGGGTCTGTTTCCGTGATGTACGTATCTATGACTCTATGAAATGAAATTTTCGAGACCTTGAAGATCCACTTTGAATCCTCTACCAATGAACGGCATATATGCGTCACTAGAGTTCAGGAAGAGAGAGAAAAAATTCATTAGAATGTTATTGTACTAAGACATCTAGCTAAAATATTAATAAATACTATTATAAGTGCTGCAATCAATGTCCTGGGAGTTATCATTGATCGGAAACTTAACTGGACTCACCACATAAGCACAGTGGTGACAGGAGTAGGCCAGAGGCTGGGAATCCTGCAGCGAGTAACTCCCCTCCTGTCTCCCCAAAGTCTGGCCACCATTGGCAATCATCAGCACCTCCACCAATCTTCATGTCATCTACAAACTGACTAATCAGACCGCCCACATTTTCCTACAGATCATTTGTATATACTGCAAACAACAGAGAGCCTAAGACTGATCCCTGTGGAACACCACTAGTTAATGGTCTGCATTCTGAAAAAAAACCGCCCTTCTACCTCTCCCCTCCATCTCCAATGCCCAAGCCAGTTTTATAGCCATCTAGCCAGCCCATTCCAAATCCCATGTGATTTTAGTTTTTGTCTCAGCCTGCCAGGAGGGACTTTATTAAATGCCTTACTAATGTCCATAGACACTAAATTGACAGCCCCTTCCTCCTCAGTTATCCTTGTCACCTCTTCAAAACACCCATTCAAGTTGGAGAGACACAGCCTTCCCTGTACAAAACCATGCGGCCTGTCACTCGCTAGTCCATTTTCTTCCAAATGTGCTTGTCCCTCTGTACCTTGTCCAGGAGCTTCCCACCACATATGTTAGGCTCATTGGCCGTGAATCTCCTACATTATCCCTGCTTCCTCTCTCAAAGGAGGGAACAACATTGGCAAATCTCAGAATTTGTTTTTAGAATCCCTACAGTGTGGAAACAGGCCCTTCAGCCCAACAGGTTAACACTGACCCTCCGAAGAGTCTCCCACCCATTACTCACTACTTCATATTTACCCCTGACTCATGCACCTAACCTACACATCCCTGGGCACTATGGGACAATTTAGCATGGCCAATCCACCCTAACCTGCACATCCCTGGGCACTATGGGACAATTTAGCATGGCCAATCCACCCTAACCTACACATCCCTGGACACTATGGGACAATTTAGCATGGCCAATTCACCCTAACCTGCACATCCCTGGGCACTGTAGGACAATTTAGCATGGCCAATCCACCCTAACCTGCACATCCCTGGGGACTGTGGGACAATTTAGCACGGCCAATCCACCCTAACCTGCACATCCCTGGGGACTGTGGGACAATTTAGCATGGCCAATCCACCCTAACCTACACATCCCTGGGGACTGTGGGACAATTTAGCATGGCCAATCCACCCTAACCTACACATCCCTGGGGACTGTGGGACAATTTAGCACGGCCAATCCACCCTAACCTGCACATCCCTGGGGACTGTGGGACAATTTAGCACAGCCAATCCACCCTAACCTGCACATCCCTGGGGACTGTGGGACAATTTAGCACGGCCAATCCACCCTAACCTACATATCCCTGGGGACTGTGGGACAATTTAGCACGGCCAATCCACCCTAACCTGCACATCCCTGGGCACTATGGGACAATTTAGCATGGCCAATCCACTCTAACCTACACATCCCTGGGCACTATGGGACAATTTAGCATGGCCAATCCACCCTATCCTGCACATCCCTGGGCACGATGGGACAATTTAGCATGGCCAATCCACCCTAACCTACACATCCCTGGGCACTATGGGACAATTTAGCATGGCCAATCCACCCTAACCTGCACATCCCTGGGCACTATGGGACAATTTAGCATGGCCAATCCACCCTAACCTACACATCCCTGGGCACTATGGGGCAATTTAGCGTGGCTAATCCACCATAACCTGCACATCCCTGGGCACTATGGGACAATTTAGCATGGCCAATCCACCCTGACCTGCACATCTTTGGACTGTGGGAGGAAACCGGAGCACCCAGAGGAAACCCACGCAGACACGGTGAGAATGTGCAAACTCCACACAGTCAGTCGCCTGAGGTGAGAATCGAACCCGGGTCCCTGGTGCTGTGAGGCAGCAGTGCTAACCACTGTGCCACCGTGTCGGCAAAGTGGATGTGAAGATGCTCCAGCTATTTCTTCCTTTGCCTCTCACAGCAACCTGGGATAGATCACATCGGGGCCTGGGGATCTGTCTACCTCAAAGCAATCAAGATACCCAAAACTTCCTCCTTCAATATAGTGACATTCTCTAAAGTATTCACATAATCATCCCCAAGCTCGACCTCAGTCATGCCCTTCTCCTTGGGTGAATAAAGTACTCATAAAAGGATCTCTCTCACTTCTTGCAGCCCCACAACTTTCATTAGTTCTTGAGTGGACCTTCTTTGCCTCAGTACCCTCGTTCTAATATGCACAAGCGGCTTTGGGATTCTCCTTGAGCCTGTTTGTTAAAGACCTTTCATGGCCCCTTTTAGCTTTCCGAATTCTGCGTTTAAGTTCCTATATTCCTAATTCCTCCATACCCTTGATGTTTAACCCTCGGTCCTTGGGGAGCACCACTGCCTATCAACTACACAATAGCCATTAGCACAACTCCAAAACAAAAGAGAACTGCGGATGCTGGAGGTCTGAATCACAAACAGAAATTGCTGGAGAAACTCAGCAGATCGGGCAGCAACTGTGAAGAGCAAACAGAGTTAACGTTTTCAGTCCAATGAAGTTCTGATGAAGACACTGGACTCAAATGATGCTGCTGGGCTTGCTGAGCTTCTCCAGCAATTTCTGCTTTGGTTTCTCACAGCTTGTTCACTTCATTCAAGTTGACGTGAACAATTTGTTGAAAACTTTCTGAAAACTGTGAAGACAATGTCTACCACATTTCCTTCACCAACTTTCTCAGTTAAAAAGACTCATTCAGAATATACGGGCTGCTATGTACAGACCCGTGCTCGCTCCTCTTAATTCGTGGAGGCTGGTACAATTGCAACATTTAAAAGGCATTTGGATGGGTATATGAATAGGAAGGGTTTGGAGGGATATGGGCCAGTGCTGGCAGGTGGGACTAGATTGGGTTGGGATATCTGGTTGGCATGGACGGGTTGGACCGAAGGGTCTGTTTCCGTGCTGGACATCTTTATGACTGAGGTGGCACGGTGGCACAGTGGTTAGCACTGCTGCCTCACAGCGCCAGAGACCCGAGTTCAATTCCCGCCTCAGGCGACTGACTGTGTGGAGTTTGCACATTCTCCCCGTGTCTGCGTGGGTTTCCTCCGGGTGCTCCGGTTTCCTCCCACAGTCCAAAAATGTGCAGGTTAGGTGAATTGGCCATGCTAAATTGCCCTTAGTGTTAGGTGTAGGGGAATGGGTGTGGGTGGGTTGCTCTTCAGAGGGTTGGTGTGGACTTGTTGGGTCAAAGGGCCTGTTTCCACACTGTAAGAACTCTAATCTAAAACAAAAGACTCTATGACTCTGCAAATGCCTGGCGATTGCTTCCCTGATTATTGTTTCTTAAGTTAACCTCACCACTGAGGTTAAACTGCCTGACCTGGAGTTACTAAGACTATTCTCATATCCTTTGAGCAAGCCACATTTAGTACTTTCCAGTTCTCTGTGTATTAACTCAGAAAGCCTGACTACAAAAGGACATCGTTTATTATTGAACGCCAAAATACAGCCACTAGTGATGGTGTCCACAGACGAGCCCCAGCCAGAGACAGACAGCTCTGCAGGTCCATCCCTAAGTCTGCTTTATCTTCTCATCAGAGTTTAGATCAGAGTGGTGCTGGAAAAGCACAGCAGGTCAGGCAGCATCCGAGGAGCAGGAAAATCAACGTTTCAGGTAAAAGCCCTTCATCAGGAATAGAGGCCTCACTTTTGCCCTTTATCTTCTCATCGACCTGCTCAGAGATGCTATTGCACACAAAAGGGCTCAGGCGATGAGTTCCAGCATGGCGGGCCATTACCCGTTACCAAGGGGACTCATACTCAATGAGCTCCACGATTCCCTCTGGGCCTTGTAGGGGTTATCCCACTCTGGTGCATCCCCCTCCCACAGCGAGGGCAGCCTGGAAGATCATGACAAGCCCATCTGCTGTCTCCATGCTCAGTTCCTCCAGCAACTTGAGATACAAACAATCCAGACCAGGGACCTTATCCATCTGGAGAAGGGGCAGCTTTTTCAGAGCATCTCTCCATTTTTACCCCATCCATTCCCTGTATCCTCTGCATCTATACAAAGTACATATTACGCATTTGAGTATTCCAGTGGAGATGGCGCATTAACTTCACTTCCCAAACATTTTAATGGCCTGTTTGTGCATTGCTGTAAAGTCAAGGTCAGAGCTATCAAAAGTTTCAAAGGTCCGAGCAAGAGGATTGTAATGCATGTTTATCCTGTGGTGGCTGCCAGGGAGCAGGACATGATTGAGTTTTGTGCTTCTAATATATGGGAGGCATGTTGATGTCAAGAATGTTATTAAAGCTATGTGTGGTAGCTACCCGATCAGCCACCCATGACGTTTGTAACCTTCATACCAGTCAACGAGGAGGATTGTGCAAGGGGACTGCTTGGTCACTGCTGCTCCACTTTTGAATTTGGATCGGTGGGCATGGATTTCCATTAATGCCCGTGTCACCAGAGCAGACAACACAGGGTCAAATTCTACATCCACGACCTTGGAGTTTAGTGCCAAATGCTACAAATCAGAATAGTCCGAGAGGACACAGTTCAACCTGCTCGAGGGGAAAGATGTTGTGAAACTTGGAAGGGCTCAGAAAAGATTTACAAGGATAGTGCCAGGGTTGGCGGGTTTGAGCGACAGGGAGAGGCTGAACAGGCTGGGGCTGTTTTCCCTGGAGTGTCAGAGGCTGAGGGGTGACCTTATAGAGGTTTATAAAGTCATGAGGGGCATGGATAGGGTAAATAGGCAAAGTCTTTTCCCAGGGATGGGGGAGTCCAGAACTAGAGGGGCATAGGTTTAGGGTGAGGGGGGAAAGATATAAAAGAGACCTAAGGGGCAACGTTTTCACACAGAGGGCGGTACGTGTATGGAATGAGCTGCCAGAGGAAGTGGTGGAGGCTGGTACAATTACAACATTTAACAGGCATCTGGATGGGTATATGAATAGGAAGGTTTGGAGGGATATGGGCCGGGTGCTGGCAGGTGGGACTAGATTGGGTTGGGATATCTGGTCGGCATGGATGGGTTGGACCAAAGGGTCTGTTTCTGTGCTCTACATCTCTATGACTCTATTGTCATGTCATTCATAGGTGGTTTCAGTGCTGTGCCCCTTATGAGTCATAAAGTGCAATGTAACTGCCAGCTTAAGTGGCCAACAATGACAGATGAACAAACAGCTGGAGAGTGAGAAACTGTTCAAGTGAATCTCTCATGGTACTGATCAGAATTGTATGGTTGGGGGAAGTGGAAAAGGGAGTTAGAAGCATGGTGACACATGCCAATTTAAATCCAAACCAGCCAAGGCAAATTTATTGACTACTTAGTCGTTCAGCTCCTTTCACTGCTAGTGTTGCAGGAGCTCCCTATAAAGACAACGTCGCCACTGCCTTACCAGACTGCGCCCTCATCAGAGAGAGACAAACTGGTGGGGGCTTAATCTGAGGGTCACTATGCCTCAGGCAAGGTTGAAACAGCACAGTACTTCATGGTAACCTCAGTCAGCGCATGAACCTGAACCCACACTATTCATGTCACTGTGCATCGCAAACTAGCCACCCAGCCAGCAGAGCTAAGAACTGACCCAGAGCTCCCAGATATACAGATACAATATACACATATTTGTATATCTGGGAGCTCTGGGTCAGTTCTTAGCTCTGCTGGCTGGGTGGCTGGTTTGCGATGCACAGTGACATGAATAGTGTGGGTTCAGGTTCCTGCGCTGACTGAGGTTGTCATGATATATGTGCATACGTTAATTCCGTTATGACCCCAGATACTGTTTCTACTGGACAAGTCTAATCCAGAATGAAATCTGGCTTGATAGATATTTTTTTAAAAATCTAACCTGGTGATCACTCACTTAATCATAGACACATAAAGTTGTGTGATATTCTTGAACAGAAATTTACTGCAGAAAAGAAATATAGAACAGTTTGAAAGATCTTAAAACACACAGCGGAACAAAGTATCATTTCGACTCCAGTGGTATCACGCTACACAGTTTCAAACCCAGAAGAATAACCCTTCTGTATCAGTCTTTAGGCTTGACTTAAGCAGTTCTGGCCCATGAACGATGGAGTCTTCCTACATGAATAGTCATTAATTTGGAAGTTCTGACTTTCTCAGTCCTTCAATAACTAAACACTGCTGTCCTGGAGATTTCACGAGCTAAGCCTTTACTCCAAGGTAACTGAGCTTTCCCTGAACTGTCCCATACTCCTCTTTATGAGAGAAAATATATTTGTTTTTGACCCCAGTCACATTTCCTGCAGAACTGCTCTAAAAGGTTTCAAGCTCTGGGATTTTTTTTTAAGCTGAAGTCAATACTTGATTATTCTAACCCAAGTGCAAGCTAAAGTCTACTCTCCCTGTGTAAACAGAACCGTCCATTAAAGTGCTGAGGCTTGCAGCTAACTGTTTATTGATGCATATTGGATGACGTCACAGTTCCAAAAAAGACTATCTTGTTTATTTTTAACTCTTCACAAAAGTAATCAACACCTATATGCCACTAGTTTGAAATCCATAATCTAAAAATGGCATTCATATCTATATAAATCACACTCCTTTCCTCACAATAGCCACCATCTGTTTCTTTATAACCTTAAATATTAACATGCGTGACAATGGGCTCTCTTGTGGTCCAGTGGTAGTGTCCTTACTCCTGAACTGAGAGACCGAAGTTCAAATCCTGACCTGCTCCTGAGGTGTGTAATAATAGCCCTAAACAGATTGATTAGAAAAATAAGTTAATACATTAAAGTGATGCGATTAACAAACTGCTTTAGATTAGATTACTTACAGTGTGGAAACAGGCCCTTCAGCCCAACAAGTCCACACCGACCCCCTTACATTTACACCTTCACCTAACACGATGGGTAATTTCGCATGGCCAATTCACCTGACCTGCACATCTTTGGACTGTGGGAGGAAACCGGAGCACCCGGAGGAAACCCACACAGACACGGGGAGAACGTGCAAACTCCACACAGTCAGTCGCCTGAGGCTGGAATCAAACCCAGGTCCCTGACGCTGTGAGGCAGCAGTGCTAACCACTGTGCCACCCACTTTCTTCCCTGCAACGCAATCTTTTGATAACAATCTTTCTGAAACCAAAGAAGGAGGAGTTTTCTTTTCCCTTAAACTTCAGTGTTGCGCATTAAAATGTAACCAATCAATCCCAGATTCCCCAATCTGTTTTTCTAATTCCTCATGTAGAAAATAAATACAAAGCAGCTAATAAAATGTTATCCCTATTTTTACAAAATAATATTCCATGCTGTCATCGCAATACTCTATTCTCTTCAGTAACACCTAATTTCTCTTGGTAAAATAGTCTGACAATTGGTGACTTGTGCCAACATATTTTATTTTCACAATCTCGTTTCTTTCCAGCATTTCCTTGACACAAGCAAAGGCAATTGTCGAATCCTTTCTCTGCCCTACTCTTTGTCGAATGGACATTGTCCCAAAGAGAACCATGATCCATTGACTATTCGAGGGGCAAGGTTCTTCTCAGATGGTCCTGGATAAAAGATTTCCTTGAGGAGATTAGAGACGTAAATTTCAATTCTGTTGCTTTCACTGGTGCCAGCTGTACCTTTTCTGTCTTTCTTATTTACTTGGCTTCCCAGGACAATTTATTAATCACTTCCACCAAGAACATGATAAACTCTGCCATAGAAGAGGAGAAAGTGAGGTCTGCAGATGCTGGAGATCAGAGCTGAAAATGTGTTGCTGGAAAAGCGCAGCAGGTCAGGCAGCATCCAGGGAACAGGAGAATCGACGTTTCGGGCATAAGCCCTTCTCTGCCATAGAAGAATACTTTTGGACAAACAGGCAGAAAACTAGCCACCAGGACACATGAACATCAACTCGCCACAAAAAGACATGATCCTCTTATCCTTACACACAGATAAGGAAGGACACCACTTCGACCGGGACAACACATCCATCCTAGGACAAATCAAACAGAGACACGCATGAGAATTCCTAGAAGCATGGCGTTCCAACCGGAACTCTATCAACAAACACATCGAGTTAGACCCCATCTACCACCCCCTGAGAAAAGGAACAGGAAATGGAATCACAACAGGAAATGACACCACCACAGCAAATGACATCACCAACCCAAGGAAACCTAAACACATAAATAGAAAGCGGGTCGTAACACCAGTGCTTCACCGGAGGCTCACTGATGATGTTGCCTAGTATGGTGATGAAACGTCTGAAAATGAAACTTCCAGCTCAGTGAGCAAACCTACATCCAGAACCTCAACCTGAGCTACAAATCTCAAAACTCGCTAGGAGGATATCTGTCTGGAAGGTTAACATATAAAGCATAATTAAAAATGACTAATTTCATAGTTTCTGGGTTATCCACGACTGGAAGCTTGAGTACATATATCTCTGAGTTTAATATCTTAAATGTTATATTGGTCTCAGATCCTTCCCAATGTTCACTTGCTTTGAAGTGGTACTCAGTTTCAATAGGTCTAAATAGCATCACATCTAGTCTGAGTGCATTACCAATTCATCAGACCCATCAAACCTCTGAACTCATCTGTTTCGATCTTGGATGCAGGATCTTCTCCCTTGGAAGATTTGGCTCTATTTATTGAGATGTGGTTAGCTTGTTCAATGTCACTCTGGACTCGTTCTGCTTGTATATATATCTGACAGTATATATTTAAAGGCCCCTGAAAATCAACTATCAATCAATCTTAAACCCCAGTTTTATTTTATCAGTCAGACAACTGCCTGACTTTGGCAGAATATGCTCACATGCATCATTAATGTGAACCATAAAGATCAGTTTCTCTTTGCGATCTGTTGGAAGCTGAATGCAACTGCCTTTGAACAGGATGGCGCTAACTGATAAGCCCATGCCCTGGTTGTATAACTGAATCCATAAACAGATTTGTTTAATTTCCACAGCTTCCCTTCTGCAGCAAATGCTTCTTTAGGTGGCTTCAAAAATACTTCCTTTTGAAACTTCTCACTCACTTTGCAAGAATTCAGCTTTTATATTGATAGACTTGCATTCCCCGGAGTATAGTGTTAAAAGAGCCAAGGAAATCTTCCAGATTGTTTTTTTTTCCCTGCAGTAGGGCTATCGACTCCAACATCTTTATCACTTCAAATCTGCAAGCCGCTAGTCTGGCTTTCAGTTTATTTGTCCCAATCAGGGAGCAGATAGGCTGTCCCCTCTCGACTATCGCAGTGTGTAAACCAAATTCTTTCCAGGTGTCTCTTTTATAATATGGTTTGATGTCACAATATGAGTTTGGGTTCAAGATGGATTGGTTGATGGGAAGGCAAAGTCAATAACTGCCTTCAAGCTTAGACTTCAAAGCAACACTTTGAAGTTTTTCAGTACTCATACTAAATGTTGCTATATATGGTCATCGTAGATAACAGCTCTTGACCACGTGTTACATTTGGTAAGGACTAATTGATCTCTTCCAAGTGGTCATGTCTGTGTGCTCATTGAGTCTTTCTGATGTACTCACTTCACTCACACTGTACTATTTATACTCAGTGATGTGCAGCTCTGGAACCCCGTGCACATAACTGCCCCAACTGTGAGTTTGGTGTTCTTTCTCAACTTATCTTCCAACTTGTTTGGAGCCACACTGACAGATTCTTTCTTGTCAGTATTGGTTTCTGTAGAAAGCCAGCTTGCTGTGAAAATGGTAACATTGAGGAGTGCGCAGAGGCAGTTTCAAAGCCAGATTGACAAAAGTTAAGAGTTACAACTCCTTATGCAATTTAATGGGATTTGATGACACAACATCAGATTAGCATTTGGGCAGTTGCTGAGAAATCCGTGGCATCGGTCTAGATCGCTCTTGCTATTTGACGTGTGCTATGGGGTGTTAGACCACACTATATTACCCATGTTTATCCCATATTAATTTGGGATGTCAGAAATACGTTGTACATGTATAACACATTGCTCGAACATATATATAGCAGTCAGGTATTGTTTGCTCAAAACCATGCAATCTTGTAACTCTATTTTGTTAGCAAGTCTCCAAGTTCTCACCTGCTGTCTGTCTAGTTTAAGAACAAAAGGCTATTGGTCCCGAATCAGATCATAGAAGAAATTGGTGGTCTTCTTCAGAATCATAACAATAAAGTTGACAGTGTGATCTGGGATCATGATACAGCTAAAACAGAAGGGCTTCCACTTCCCGTGATATTCCCAGCCCACTTCATTGTCCTTGTTCTTGTCCAATTTGAGGATAGCAAATGTAGTTCCTTTGTTCAAGAAGGGGAGTAGGGATAACCCCAGTAACTATAGGCCAGGGAGTCTCACTTCTGTTGTGGGCAAAGTCTTAGAGAGAATTGTAAGGGATAGGATTTATGAACATCTGGATAGGAATAATGTGATCAAGGATAGTCAGCATGGTTTTGTGAAGGGCAGGTCGTGCCTCACAAACCTTATTGAATTCTTTGAGAAGGTGACTAAGGAGGTAGACGAGGGTAAAGCGGTAGATGTGGTGTATATGGATTTTAGTAAGGCGTTTGATAAGGTTCCCCATGGTAGGCTACTGCAAAAAATACGGAGGTATGGCATTGAGGGTGAGTTGGAGGTTTGGATTAGGAGTTGGCTGGCTGGAAGAAGATAGAGGGTAGTAGTTGATGGTATAGGTTCATCTTAGAGTGCAGTTACTAGCGGTGTTCCGCAAGGATCTGTTTTTGGACCATTGCTGTTTGTCATTTTTATAAATGATCTGGAGGAGGGGCTAGAAGGTTGGGTGAGCAAGTTTGCGGATGATACGAAAGTCGGTGGAGTTGTTGACAGTGAGGAAGGATGTGGCAGGTTACAGCGGGATATAGATAAGCTGCAGAACTGGGCAGAAAGGTAGCAAATGGAGTTCAATGTAGGTAAGTGTGAGGTGATTCACTTTGGTAAGAGTAACAAGAAGATGGGGTACTGGGCTAATGGTCGGATACTTGGTAGTGTGAATGAGCAGAGGGATCTTGGTGTCCATGTACACAGATCTCTGAAAGTTGCCACCCAGGTAAATAGTGTGGTGAAGAAGGCATATGGCGTACTGGCTTTTATTGGTAGAGGAATTGAGTTCCGGAGTCCTGAAGTCATGTTGCAGTTGTATAAGACTCTGGTGCGGCCGCATCTGGAGTATTGTGTGCAGTTTTGGTCGCCATACTATAGGAAGGATGTGGAGGCATTGGAACGGGTGCAGAGGAGGTTTACCAGGATGTTGCCTGGTATGGTAGGAAGATCGTATGAGGAAAGGCTGAGGCACTTGGGGCTGTTTTCATTGGAGAAAAGAAGGTTTATGGGTGACTTGATAGAGGTGTACAAGATGATTAGGGGTTTAGATAGGGTTGACCGTGAGAACCTTTTTCCACGTATGGAGTCAGCTATTACGAGGGGGCATAACTTTAAATTAAGGGGTGGTAGGTATAGGACAGATATTAGAGGTAGATTCTTTACTCAGCGAGTCGTGAGTTCATGGAATGCCCTGCCAGTAGCAGTGGTGGACTCTCCCTCTTTATGGGCATTTAAACGGGCATTGGATAGGCATATGGAGGATAGTGGGCTAGTGTAGGTTAGGTGGGCTTGGATCGGCGCAACATCGAGGGCCAAAGGGCCTGTACTGCGCTGTATTTTTCTATGTTCTATGTAATGATGACCTCTACTGACCCTTCCATCTTGTTCTGGATTATTTCAAGATCTCCGCTTCCAATGATCAGAATTTCTTCTGTAAATTTGTGATCTTTTCCAAGGATTATGCTCACTTCCAGGTCCACTTTCAGAACTCGGAGTACATTTTTTAGCCTCTGACATCTTTCCCTCATTTTGCCAACCCATGGAGCTTACGTTCTGTCCCTTACCTTGCACATTAAGGCAATTTTGTTTTGCCAACGCCTTCCCTATAATTGTGGCATTCTTCTATTCACTGGCTCTTTCTGGCATGCACGTTACCTTGGTGCCTACATTTAGTTATTATCTTGTGTGGAAAATAGCGTTATTCTGTCTTTGTATCATTTTGTCCATATTCAGTCAGCCCTGCACCTGCCTTAATGTGGTCCTCATTATTATGCAACATATGATTATGCAAACTGCATGGTGCCTCATTGCTTTCTATGACGGGTCCAGATTCTGTCGGTGTGTACTCATCACCTCAAGGAATGCACCCCGATAGTTTGGTCGCTATGCTGTAAAATTAATTTCTTCACTACAACCTGTAACCTGAGGTGGACCTTCCCATTCATTTTCTGTCCCCCTCTCTATAATACTCCACGTCTCCTGGATTAATATTTATGTCTGAGGGCTATGCTGTCAGGTTGGGTGAATTTTCAGCGAAATCTCAGCTTTAGTGAATGCCTTTCTCCCTACGTGCTCAGAACAAGTGAAACTAAATGCAGTCCTTTCTTAAACGGAGGGATATTCTCTCATAAGTGAAGGAATGTTTTGGAGTTTTCCAGGACATTTTTGGGGTCCATTCTTCTGTTGAACTTGCCCAAGTCTCTGTTTTAATAGTGGCAGGTATCGCCATCCCTGCTACTTTGAGTGACATTTCTGCTTTAAGTGTTGGCAGAGTCAGCTTGCATCGAGGTGGTCTCAGATTGCTGCTATCATTGAGTCCTCTGTCCCTCGTGTTTCCGTTGAATGTGCCTTGTGAACCATGATGGCTGCTGGAAATGAATGGTCCCCCTGGAGTTTCTTTTTTCCGGTTTCAGGCGTCTGTTCCGAAAGTGTGGGTTTTGTTCTCTGAAAATCTAATTCCGGTTAATATTAGAATTCTAGCCACCTTTGTCCAGTGAAACAATTTAAACATTTCAACTCCCCCTCCCACTCCACTGAGGATGTGCAGGTCCTGGGCCTCTTCCACCGCCGCTCCCTCACCACCCGACACCTGGAGGAAGAACGCCTCATCTTCCGCCTCGGGACCCTCCAACCCCAGGGTATCAATGTGGACTTCACCAGTTTCCTCATTTCCCCTGCCCCCAGCTTACCCCAGTTCCAACCTTCCAGCTCAGCACTACCCTCATGACCTGTCCTATCTGTCAATCTTCCTTCCCACCTATCTGCCCCACCCTCCTCTCCAACCTATCACCGTTACCCCCACCTCCATCCACCTATTGCATTCCCAGCTACCTTCCACCTCCCCCCCCCTCCCCAGCCCCACCCCCCCCTCCCATTTGTCTCTCCACCCCCAGGCCCATAAGCCTCATTCCTGATGAAGGGCTTTTGCCTGAAACATTGATTCTCCTGCTCCTCGGAACATTGATGGGAAATTGTATCCCAAGACTTGATTTCAGCTGTTCTTGCCAAAAGTAACGCAAGTTCCAACCTTCTGTTTAAAAAAAAACTGCAAGTTTCCAATCTTCCCCTTTCGGCATCCATCATCTACTCCCAAAGTTGCATCTGAAGATGCTGTCCAAATAAACCTGTTGGACAATAAGCTGGTGTTGTGTGGTTTTTGACAATACCAAACTGGATCCAAGCCAGTCAGCAAGACAGGAAATCATGACACCTTTCTTTGTGAATAGAGTTCACTGACTGCTCAGTCTTAAAACCTTTTCCACCCTGAATATTACAGGTGCGCCCTATATAAACATAGAACATCTAACAGTACAGCGCAGTACAGGCCATTCGGCCCACGATGCTGTGCCGAGCATTTATCTTAATCTAAGATCAACCTAACCTACACACCCCTCAATTTACTGCCATCCATGTACTTGTCCAGCAGTCGCTTAAATGTCCCGAATGTCTCTGACTATACCACCACTGCTGGTAGTGCATTCCACGCACTCACCATTCTAAAGAACCTATCTCTGACATCTCCCCTATACCTTCCTCCAATCATCTTAAAATTATGACCCCTCGTGACAG
The DNA here is from genome assembly GCF_037043375.1 of Chiloscyllium plagiosum. Taxonomy (NCBI): domain Eukaryota; kingdom Metazoa; phylum Chordata; class Chondrichthyes; order Orectolobiformes; family Hemiscylliidae; genus Chiloscyllium; species Chiloscyllium plagiosum. Next base: position 10,787,979 of record NW_028270191.1, read on the forward strand.
CCATTTCAGCCCTGGGGAAAAGTCTCTGGTTATCGACTCTATCTATGCCTCTTATTAGCATCAAGTCACCTCTCTTCCTTCTTCTCTCCAGTGTGAAAAGCCCTAACTCCCTCAACCTCTCTTCATAAGACAAACCCTCCAATCCAGGCAGCATCCTGGTAAATCTCCTCTGCACCCTCTCTAAAGCTTCCACATCCTTCCTATAATGAGGCGACCAGAACTGAACACAATATTCCAAGTGTGGTCTAACCAGGGTTTTATAGAGCTGCAGCAAAACCTTGTGGCTCTTAAACTCAATCCCCCTGTTAGTGAAAGCCAACTCACCATACGCCTTCTTAACAACCCTATCAATTTGGATGGCAACTTTGAGGGATCTATGAACGTGATCCCCATGATCCCTCTATTTCTCCACACTGCCAAGAATCCTGTCTTTAACCCTGTATTCAGCATTCAAATTCAACCTTCCAAAATTAATCACTTCGCACTTATCCAGGGTGAACTCCAGCTGACATTTCTCAGCCCAGCTCTGCATCCTGTCAATGCCCATATATATAAGGCACACCTCTGGAGCAGGACTGGTGTTTGTCATGGCCAAGTAGTTAAGGCAATGGATGAGAGGTCCCTTGGGGGTCATCCCTGCGCAGCTTCAAATCCTGCTAACTACGGGGCACATTTCTCTCAGTAAGGATGGCCTGGTGGCTCGGGGGTGAGCACTGCTGCCACACAGCGCCACAGACCCAGGTTCGATTCCAGCCTCGATTCCAGTCTGTGTGGAGTTTGCACATTCTCCCCGTGTCCGCGTGGGTTTCCTCCCACAGTCCCAAGATGAGCAGATTGGGTGAATTGGCTGTGCTAAATTGTCCCCTGGTGTGCAGGCTGGGTGAGTTAGCCATGGGAAATGTGGGGAGAGGGTGAGTGGGATAATCTTCAGAAGGTCAATGCAAATTGGATGGGCTGAGTTAGGGACACCACAACAGCCCTGTGCAGTGACTAAACAGCTTCAGATAAACCTATTCAGTGATGTTATGACACACGTCCGCAGCCAGTCGGACTTAAACGCAGGTCTCCTGGCCCAGAGATAGGGTCATCACCATCTATCTGTGTTCAGACAATAATAGCCATTGCCTGTTTCGTCTTATCCTGAAATAAAGTTAACAAATAATTAACCAGACATTAACACCAAACTGGACTGCAATAGCATCCACATGCGAAACTGATTACAATCCGGGCAAATCCAATTCAAGAGCGAACTATACAGTAAATGGAAAAGCCCTGGGAAAATTGATGTGCAGAGAGATCTGGGTGTTCAGGTCCATTATACCCTGAAGGTGGCAACGCAGGTCGATAGAGTGGTCAGGATGGTTTCCTTCATCGGACGGGGTATTGAGTACAAGAGTTGGCAGGTCATGTTACAGTTGTATAGGACTTTGGTTCGGCCACAAGTGAAATACTGCGTACAGTTCTGCTCGCCACATTACCAAAAGGATGTGGATGCTTTGGAGAGGGTGCAGAGGAGGGTCACCAGGATGTTCCCTGGTATGGAGGACACTAGCTGTGAAGAGAGGTTGAGTAGATTAGGATTATTTTCATTAGAAAGACAGAGGTTGAGGGGGGACCTGATTGAGGTCTACAAAATCATGAGAGGTACAGACAGGTTGGATAGCAAGAAGCTTTTTCCCAGAGTGGAGGACTCAGTTACTGGGGGTCATGAGTTCGTGGTGAGAGAGGAAAAGTTGAAGGGAGATATGTGTGGGGAGTGCTTTACGCTGAGGGTGGTGGGTGCCTGGAAAGTGTAGCCAGCGGAAGTGGTAGAGGCGGGCATGATAGCGTCACTTAAGATGTATCTAGACAGATACATGAATGGGCAGGGAGCAGAGGGACACCGATCCTTAGAAACTAGGCGACAGGTTTAGATAGAGGATCTGGGTCAGCGCAGGTTTGGAGGGCCGAAGGGCCTGTTCCTGTGCTGGAATGTTCTTTGCTCTTTGTTCTCTTTGTAACATATACTGAGATCATATCTGCCAACAACAAAGAAAGAGAGCTTTTGACTATTCTGTACAGACGTGAGAAATTTCATCCATTATTAAGGGTGAAGAATGATCATTGTTCACTGGAGCAGACTTGCAGGAAAAATTTGTGCAGGTCTACAGCAAGACTACAGACATTACCCTCGAGGCTTCCAAGTTACAATTTCACCCTGAAATGCAAGTCAGCGAGAGAAATGATGCTGGCAGACACTCAATTCCGAGTGTGGCTGTTTGTGGAAGACGAGGTAAAAAGCCTCAGGATAACAACCCATCGCCTCATGAACATCACATCACTGAAACAGAGTCAAATCTGGGATGAGGCCATCAAAGGTAAAGTATTGTCGACATTGTCTCATGCACCGAATGAACCAGCGTTTGCCTGAGGAGATACAGGAAATACAGCTGGCACGACAACAGTACTGGCATATCAGCACTGACATCTGACAGGAAGATCATGTTCTGCTGGTCATATCCAACACAATCAAACTCGAACCAATGCAGGGAGAACATCTCTAGAACATACATGAAGGCATTCTGGGAATGGAGAAAACTGTGCTCAGAGTCAGGTGGGCATTGTCTAAGGCATTAAAAGAATGATCCCACGTACAATTTATGGCAAGAGTATGGAAACACCAGGAGAAAGAGATAGTTACTGAAACATCACACATTGGGTGGCACGGTGGCTCAGTGGTTAGCACTGCTGCCTCACGGCGCCAGGGACCTGGGTTCGATTCCAGCCTCGGGAGACTGTGTGGAGTTTGCACGTTCTCCCTGTGTCTGCGTGGGTTTCCTCCGGGTGCTCCGGTTCCCTCCCACAGTCCAAAGATGTGCAGGTCAGGTAAATTGGCCATGCTAAATTGTCCCATAGTGCCCAGGGATGTGCCGGTTAGGGTGGATTGGCTATGCTAAATTGTCCCATAGTGCCCAGGGATGTGCAGGTTAGGGTGGATTGGCCATGCTAAATTGTCCCATAATGCCCAGGGATGTGCAGGTTAGGGTGGATTGGCCGTGCTAAATTGTCCCATAGTGCCCAGGGACGTGCAGGTTAGGGTGGATTGGCCATGCTAAATTGTCCCATAATGCCCAGGGATGTGCAGGTTAGGGTGGATTGGCCGTGCTAAATTGTCCCATAGTGCCCAGGGACGTGCAGGTTAGGGTGGATTGGCCATGCTAAATTGTCCCATAATGCCCAGGGATGTGCAGGTTAGGGTGGATTGGCCGTGCTAAATTGTCCCATAGTGCCCAGGGACGTGCAGGTTAGGGTGGATTGGCTATGCTAAATTGTCCCGGAGTGCCCAGAGATGTGCAGGTTAGGGTGGATTGGCCGTGCTAAATTGTCCCATAGTGTCCAGGGATGTGTAGGTTAGGGTGGATTGGCCATGCTAAATTGTCCCATAGTGTCCAGGGATGTGTAGGTTAGGATGGATTGGCCATGCTAACTTGTCCCATAGTGCCCACGGATGTGCAGGTTAGGGTGGATTGGCCATGCTAAATTGTCCCATATTGTCCAGGGATGTGCAGGTTAGGGTGCATTGGCCAAGATAAATTGTCCCATATTGTCCAGGGATGTGCAGGTTAGGGTGGATTGGCCATGCTAAATTGTCCCATATTGTCCAGGGATGTGCAGGTTAGGGTGCATTGGCCAAGATAAATTGTCCCATAGTGCCCAGGGATGTGCAGGTTAGGGTGGATTGGCCATGCTAAATTGTCCCGGAGTGTCCAGGGATGTGCAGGTTAGGGTGGATTGGACATGCTAAATTGTCCCATAGTGTCCCGGGATGTGCAGGTTAGGGTGGATTGGCCATGCTAAATTGTCCCATAGTGTCCAGGGATGTGCAGGTTAGGGTGGATTGGCCATGCTAAATTGTCCCATAGTGCCCAGGGATGTGCAGGTTAGGGTGGATTGGCCGTGCTAAATTGTCCCATAGTGCCCAGGGATGTGCAGGTTAGGGTGGATTGGCCATGCTAAATTGTCCCATAGTGCCCAGGGATGTGCAGGTTAGGGTGGATTGGCCATGCTAAATTGTCCCATAGTGCCCACGGATGTGCAGGTTAGGGTGGATTGGCCATGCTAAATTGTCCCAATGTGCCCAGGGATGTGCAGGTTCGGGTGGATTGGCCATGCTAAATTGTCCCATAGTGCCCAGGGATGTGCAGGTTAGGGTGGATTGGCCATGCTAAATTGTCCCATAGTGCCCTGGGATGTGCAGGTTAGGGTGGATTGGCCATGCTAAATTGCCCCATAGTGTCTAGTTAGATCCATTAGTCAGGGGTAAATGTTGGGGAATGGGTCTGGTTGGGTTCCTCTTCGGAGGGTTGGTGTGGACCTTTTGGGCTGAATGACCTTTTTCCACACTGTCAGGGTTCTAATCCGAATACGGCATCTTGTGAGGGCTAACCTATTTATAAAGAGTCAGGAATGTTATCTGCGAGTTGCAAATTGCTGCTCAACGTTCCCTTTTTTATCGGAAAGGGGAAAGATGTGTGAGCGCCGATAAGTGACAGCAGAATGAGTTCTGTTTGCTGAGCAATGAATGCCGAAATGAGTCATGTGTGACAGAGGAATGCAGTTCAACAAGACAGCATTGAAGGAATTCAGTGATCAGTTCAACATCATCACCACATTACCCTCAGGGGTTTGTCGAGAAGACACATCCAGACTATCAGAAACTCCGGAGACAGGAGAAATCTCACCTCGTCAGCCCCTGTTGTCATTGTGATCCAGGCCTCTCTCGGCTGATCTGAAATCACCAGCAGTTGTTGAACTGGAGAATATAGGAGAGAACTCCCTCCGAATGAGCAGCAAGAAGTCAGGTTCCGACTCACTGACGCACCAATAGGAGGTCAACACTTCGACGTGCGGGTCAACCACAGCCTGAGGTGCTGAAAGCTTTCATTCATGCAAACCTACGAGCCAGAAAAGGATGTTGGTGAATCTGAAATCGTGCATCATTGAGGCTGACACCGAGAAAGAACAGAAAGGGAGCAGGGCTGCAGTCCATTGTCTCTCATGATAGTCTCCAGCAAACCCTACTTTATAAACAGTTTGTCGAAAACGACGTGGCGGTTGTAGAATTCGTAAAAGCAATTTCCGGCCAGTTGCTCCGTAGGTCATGAACAACAAGCGAAAAGGGAGATTGCTCGAGTCAGAGTTCCCGTCTCCAAAAATATCGACTTGGAGTTGCTGCTAGGCTTTCTGTTTTCCGTGGGGCTCAGTTGTATGGGTGTGGGGCACAGTTGAACAGATTTCTCACTGAATGTCCGTGCTACGCTGTTTATAATGACCTTCTCGGTGTGGTGATCTCTTGCTTGAGGGTAAATCATGGAGTGAATAGCCATGTGTGAAATGTTAACTGGAGGGAGGTTCAGGGGAGATGTCTTACCTGGCTCTTACATGCTCACAAGTGTAAATGCTGACAAGCTCTCCTGTGGAATACTTATGTTCCACTTCAAGCAACCGGTGTGACACGTAAGCGTTTGGGTTACTTGCATCCTCCGACATATTTTGAGCTCACATCGCATTTCCTGACACGTTTGACAAAAGCTGTTGGAGGTGGTACTGAGGGGCCATTTTACACTTTCGGTTTGTCACAGAAAAGGAGAAAGATGGTCTGCAAAGCAGGGTTTTGGCTAAGGGGAAGGCAGATTTTATTAGAGTAAGGCCGAATCAGGCCAAAGTAGACTGGGAGCAGCTACTTGAGGGTAAATCTACAGCAAAATAGTGAAAGGCGCTCAAAACTGTACTGCAGGCCCAACGCGCTCCCTTCAGGGTGAAGTATAGGAGCAACAAGCCCAGAGAAGCCTGGATGTCGAAGATTATTCTGGACTGGATAAGAAGGAACAGAGTGGCCTGTAACAGGCACAAAGGGATCAAATCAATGGGGGCACTAGTGCAGTGGAAAAAGTCATCATAATCAAAGAATCCCCACACTGCAAACAGGCCATTCGGCCCAACAAGCCCACACTGACCCTCCGAAGAGTAACCCACCCAGACCCATTCCCCGACATTTACCCCTGACTCATGCACGAAACCTGCACATCCCTGGGCACTAGGGGACAATTTAGCACGGCCAATCCACCCTAACCTGCACATCCCTGGGCACTATGGGACAATTTAGCACGGCCAATCCACCCTAACCTGCACATCCCTGGGCACTAGGGGACAATTTAGCACGGACAATCCACCCTAACCTGCACATCCCTGGGCACTATGGGACAATTTAGCACGGCCAATCCACCCTAACCTGCACATCCCTGGGCACTATGGGACAATTTAGCACGGCCAATCCACCCTAACCTGCACATCCCTGGACACTATGGGACAATTTAGCATGGCCAATCCACCCTAACCTGCACATCCCTGGGCACTATGGGACAATTTAGCACGGCCAATCCACCCTAACCTGCACTTCGCTGGGCACTATGGGACAATTTAGCATAGCCAATCCACCCTAACCTGCACATCCCTGGGCACTATGGGACAATTTATCTTGGCCAATGCACCCGAACCTGCACATCCCTGGACAATATGGGACAATTTAGCATGGCCAATCCACCCTAACCTGCACATCCCTGGGCACTATGGGACAATTTAGCATGGCCAATCCACCCTAACCTGCACATCCCTGGACACTATGGGACAATTTAGCATGGCCAATCCACCCTAACCTGCACATCCCTGGGCACTATGGGACAATTTAGCACGGCCAATCCACCCTAACCTGCACTTCGCTGGGCACTATGGGACAATTTAGCACGGCCAATCCGCCCTAACCTGCACATCCCTGGGCACTATGGGACAATTTAGCATGGCCAATGCACCCTAACCTGCACATCCCTGGACAATATGGGACAATTTAGCATGGCCAATCCACCCTAACCTGCACATCGCTGGACACTGCGGGAGGAAATCCACACAGACACGAGGAGAATGTGCAAGCTCCACACAGACAGTTGCCCAAGGCTGGAATCGAACCTGGGTCCGTGATGCTGCGAGGCAGTAGTGCTAACCACTGAGCCACTATGCACCCATCCAAGGGGGAAGCTCAAGAATGTAATTAGAAGGACGAAGAAGGATAACGAGAAAATGCTGGTGGGCAAGATTAGGAAGAATCCAAAGATGATGTAGATCAAGGGGAAGAGGATAACCAGGGAAAGATTAGGGCCCTAGGGGGCAATATGTGTATGAAGCCAGAGGATATTGATAGAGTGTTAAATGAATATTTTATATCTGTCTTCAATCAGCAGAAGGAGGGTGTAGATGTAGAATTCAGAAAGGTGGACTGTGATATTCTTGAGCAGATTGATATCAGGAATGAGAAAGTATTGGAGATTTTGGGGTTTTAACAGTGGACAAATCCCCAGGTCCGGATGAGTTGTATCCCAGGATGCTGTGGGAGGCGAGGAATGAAATGACAGGGACCATGAATAGCAAAAGTTGAGGGGGCCCCTGATTGAGGTGTGTAAGATTACGAGGGGCGTGGACAGGCTGAATAGGAAGTAGTCGGTCCCCTTTGTTGAAGGGTCAATAACAAGGGGACATCGTTTTCAAGTGAGAGGCAGGAGCTATAGAAGGGATTTGTGGAAAAGCTTTATCCCCCAGAGGGTGGTAGACGTCTGGCATCCACTGTCTGGGAGGGGCATTGGGGCACGAAACCTCAGAACCTTTTAAACAACGCTTGAATGTCATGACACTGGCCAAGTGTGGGAAAGTGGGACTCGCAAGAGTAATAGCATATTTGTAGTGGTACAGACTTGATGGGCTGAAGGGCAGATTCTGTGCTGTACGATTCGATGATTTGCCATGGCCTAGATTCTGCACGAGGGATTGGCCGAGATGTTTTCTTTGGCATGAACGTTGCAATGTCTGTTTGCTGAGCGATTGTCTGTTGTGATTGTGCATCCTGTATCGTAGCTTTCGAAGAGACTCTGTAATCTCTGTCGATGTGGCAACAAATTTGTCGTGCGGTGTGTTCTTACAGAGGAACGGTGCCAACTCTTGTGGATTAGGCAGGATCAGAAGTGCTTTGTTGGTGTCGTGCGTTGGCTTCTTTCCAGCTGCTGTGCTTTTTTTCTTTAATCCTGGAAGGTCGATCTCTATCCCTCGAATGTGCATTTGCCCTCGCTGAGCACCAAATATGTGACGTCCAATAACCGCTGATCCTATTCTGCTTTGTTCCTACCTTGAGATGACAACAATGTTGAGTCGGTTGAGAATCTGATAAGATTGGTGATATGATCCGGATTGTGCAAGGTGCTGGAACCAGTCCATAGGGTGTGCTGTGATAATGAAAGACATTTTCACGTGTAGTAAAAGCTGTAACGTATCTGCTTTACCATGTGACCAGTATTGGAAGGTTGTCTGTTTCATGTGAAGCTTCATAAAGAGTTATGAAAGGATTCCAATAGTTCTTAGATTGTTGACACAGCCAACACTGTCGACATCCCAGAAATATTTCCTTGAAAATCTGGATATCTGCGTTTATCAATTTGATTCACAGTCTACATTTGCCGATGTGGCGTTCTGCAATGACTAGATTTGATCCCTTGCCCTCTGACACGATCTGCCTCCAGTTCCTGTGCCACTTTGGCATGGACTGCAAACAGCAACTCTCAAGTTTGGCGAAATGCGGGGGCCTGGTGTGTTGAAGCAAGGAGCATGACGATATCCCTTAATCTCACGAAATGTGGCAACTGAGAAAGGACAGCACAATGTGAAGCCTGAACCATCAAATGCATTACTAAGTGCTTGACTGATCTCGTCAGGTTTGACGTCATTTCGGAGGCAGTGGGAATGTTTTCAGTTGACTTGAATATCTGCCTACCCAAAAACACTCACTTAGAATTCAGGCCGTATTGCTCAAAACAATATTCTGAATGTAACGTCGGCACCGGAAAAGACCACGGCAAAACCACAAACAGCCCTGTTGACCCTCCTCACTAACATCTGGGGGCTCGGGCCGAAATTGGGAGAGCTGTCTCACAGACTACTCCAACAACAGCCTGACATGTCACACTCACAGAGTCATACCTTCCAGACAATGTCCCAGACACCACCATCACCATTCCTGGATACATCCTGTCCCACCGGCAGGACAGACCCAGCTGAGGTGGGGATACCGTCGGGAGGGAGTTACTCTGGGAGTCCTCAGCATTGACTCTGGACCCCATGAAGTCTCATGGCTTCAGGTTAAACCTGGGCAAGGAACCCTCCTGCTGATTCCCACGTACCACCCTCCCTCGGCTGATGAATCGGTACTCCTCCGTGTTGAACAACACTTAGAGGAAGCACTGAGGGTGGCAAGGTCACAGAATGTACCCTGGGTGGGGGATCTCAATGTCCACCACCAAGAGTGGCTCAGCAGCAGCATTACTGATCGAGCTGGTCAGGTCCTAAAGGACATAGCTGCTACCCTGGGTCTGCGGCAGGTGGTGGGGGAACCAACAAGAGGGAAAAACATACTCAACCTCATCCTTACCAATCTGCCAGCTGCAGATGTATCTGTCCATGACATTATCGGTAAGAGTGACCACACACAGTCCTTGTGGAGACAAAGTCCCACCTTCACATTGAGAATACCCTATTTGCAGCAATCTTCAGCCAGAAGTGCTGAGCGAATGATCCATCTCAGCCTCCTCCAGTGATCCCCAGCATCACAGATCCCAGTCTTCAGCCAATCCGATTCACTCCACGTGATATCAAGAAATGGTTGGAGACACTGGATACTGCAAAGGCTATGGGCCCTGACAACATTCCAGCAATAATACTAAAGACTTGTGTTCCAGAACCTGCCGCTCCCCGAGCCAAGCTGTACCAGTACAGTTATAACACTGGCATCTACCTGACAATGTGGAAAATTGCCCGACTGGACAAATCCCACCCAGCCAATTACCGTCCCATCGGTCTCCTCTCGGTCATCAGTAAAGTGATGGAAGGTGTCACCAACAGTGCTATCAAGCAGCACCTGCTCAGCAATAACCTGCTCAGTGACACCCAGTTTGGGTCCCACCAGGGTCACTCAGCTCCTGACCTCATTACAGCCTTGGGTCAAACATGGACAAATGAGCTGAACTCCAGAGGGGAGGGAAGAGGGACAGCCCTTGACATCAAGGCGGAATTCGACTGTGTGGCATCAAGGAGCCCTGGCAAACCTGGAATCAATGGGCATCAGGGGGCAAACTCTCCGCTGGTTGGAGACGTACCTGGCACAACTAGAAACATTTGCTTTCAGCCCCCAGTCATATAAAAGCCAGAGACAGACAAACAAACACCGTTGAGGGATAAATAACAGAAAATAACAAAATTGGCCAAACTACATAAATGGCTTTCAGGATGTGTTGTTTCACAGGCATAGATGTGGACTCCTTGCTTGCTTTTCATAGAATTCCTACAGTGTGGAAACAGGCCATTCGGCCCAACAAGTCCACACCAACCCTCTGAAGAGTAACCCACACAGACCCATTCCCCTACATTTACCCCTGACTAGTGCATCTAACCTACACATCTCTTGACAGCATGGGCAATTTATTATGGCCAATCCACCCTAACCTACACATCTTTGGGAGGAAGCCAGAGCACCCAGAGGAAACCCACGCAGACAGTCACCCGAAGGTGGAATTGAACCTGGCTCTGTGAGGCAGCCATGCTAACCACTGAGCCACCATGCCACCCTTTTCTGGAGAGGTTGCTTAGTAATACTCCTAATTCAGCTTTCTACTCTTGGAGCTTCAGAAAGCTGGTAAGGGAGGCTAGACAGGCAGTTTACAAATCATCACATTGTGTCATCAGCAGGCAATCTCTTCTCCCCAGAAAACACAGTTCAGAACAAAACAACTTCAACTCTGCTTCTGCCCTGATAGACTGACTGTCTTCTCCTGGCACCTCAATTACCATTCACCATCTGCTTGAAAATAGGGCCTCTTCCAGACTTGCTGGAACCAATTCCCCGATACTCACTTTGTTATTCGCTAAGCTCCCCCATTAGTTAAAATGTACTGCTTGGGCTGGGGTTGTATCTGTCGGAAACCTTTTCATCCCGAATCTGTCTGTAATTGATCTTCAGACCTGGCCCCACGGATACATAAAGCTTGCTTGTTTTGTTCTTTTCCTACAAACTGTTTTCCAAAGTCCATCTTTAATTCCCACTTCGTACTTGCAAACCAAAATTGATGAAAGCAAGCATCATGAAAAATCAGTGAGTTTCTGGAACAAGACCAGATAGCAGATGGACCAGGTGGATCGGTTTTATCGGTTGCTGTCAAAGTCCCTGCCAAACTGACATGTTTCAGCCCTGATTCCCTTCAGGGCTCATCTGGCAATACTTGTAGGATCTGACAGAAGATGGTTCACACTTGTGTAAGACCAGTGAGTGACGGCTTAGTTCTCGGGAGTGTCAACCAGCTCTGATGGCAGTCAGGATAAGTGACTGTGGGCTGGCTTGCCACAGGTCTAGGGTGTTACCAATGTCAACGTAGCAATTAAGGCCTCTCTAATTACCCAGGAGTATTCATGAACCACAAGACTTCCACTCCATTAATGTATAGTTCATAGAGTCATAGAAACCTGACAGTGTGGAAACAGGCCATACGGATCAACAAGTCCAGACCGACCCTCGGAAGAGTAACCCACCCAGACCCATTGCCCTACCGTATTATTATACATTTACTCCTGACGAATGCACCTAATCTACACATCGCTGAGCACAATGGGGAATTTAGCATGGCCAAGATTAGAATGGTGCTGGAAAAGCACAGCAGGTCAGGCAGCATTGAGGAGCACGTTCATCTTGACTCTAATCTCCAGCATCTGCAGTCCTCACTTTCGCCTAATTTAGCATGGCCAACCCACCCTAACCTGCACATCCCAGGGCACTATGGGACAATTTAGCATGGCCAATCCACCCTAACCTGCACATCCCTGGGCACTATGGGACAATTTAGCATGGCCAATCCACCCTAACCTGCACATCCCAGGGCACTATGGGACAATTTAGCATGGCCAATCCACCCTAACCTGCACATCCCAGGGCACTATGGGACAATTTAGCATGGCCAATCCACCCTAACCTGCACATCCCAGGGCACTATGGGACAATTTAGCATGGCCAATCCACCCTAACCTGCACATCCCTGGGCACTATGGGACAATTTAGCATGGCCAATCCACCCTAACCTGCACATCCCAGGGCACTATGGGACAATTTAGCATGGCCAATCCACCCTAACCTGCACATCCCAGGGCACTATGGGACAATTTAGCATGGCCAATCCACCCTAACCTGCACATCCCAGGGCACTATGGGACAATTTAGCATGGCCAACCCACCCTAACCTGCACATCCCTGGGCACTATGGGACAATTTAGCATGGCCAATCCACCCTAACCTGCACATCCCTGGGCACTATGGGACAATTTAGCATGGCTAATCCACCCTAACCTGCACATCCCTGGGCACTATGGGACAATTTAGCATGGCCAACCCACCCTAACCTGCACATCCCTGGGCACTATGGGACAATTTAGCATGGCCAACCCACCCTAACCTGCACATCCCAGGGCACTATGGGACAATACAGCACAGCCAATCCACCCTAACCTGCACATCCCTGGGCACTATGGGACAATTTAGCATGGCTAATCCACCCTAACCTGCACATCCCTGGGCACTATGGGACAATTTAGCATGGCCAACCCACCCTAACCTGCACATCCCTGGGCACTATGGGACAATTTAGCATGGCCAATCCACCCTAACCTGCACATCCCAGGGCACTATGGGACAATACAGCACAGCCAATCCACCCTAACCTGCACATCCCTGGACACTATGGGACAATTTAGCATGGATAATCTACCCTAACCTGCACATCACTGGGCACTATGGGACAATTTAGCATGGCCAATCCACCCTAACCTGAACATCCCTGGGCACTACGGGACAATTTAGCACGGCCAATCCACCCTAACCTGCACATCCCTGGACACTATGGGACAATTTAGCATGGCCAATCCACCCTAACCTGCACATCCCTGGGCACTATGGGACAATTTAGCATGGCCAATCCACCCTAACCTGCACATCCCTGGGCACTATGGGACAATTGAGCATGGCCAATCCACCCTAACCTGCATATCCCTGGGCACTATGGGAAATTTAGCATAGCCAAACCACCCTAACCTGCACATCCCTGGACACTATGGGACAATTTAGCATGGCCAATCCACCCTAACCTGCATATCCCTGGGCACTATGGGAAATTTAGCATAGCCAATCCACCCTAACCTGCACATCCCTGGGCACTGTGGGACAATTTAGCATGGCCAATCCACCCTAACCTGCACATCCCTGGGCACTATGGGACAATTGAGCATGGCCAATCCACCCTAACCTGCACATCCCTGGGCACTATGGGACAATTTAGCATGGCCAATCCACCCTATCCTGCACATCACTGGGCACTATGGGACAATTTAGCATGGCCAATCCACCCTAACCCGCACATCCCTGGGCACTATGGGACAATTGAGCATGGCCAATCCACCCTAACCTGCACATCCCTGGGCACTATGGGACAATTTAGCATGGCCAATCCACCCTATCCTGCACATCACTGGGCACTATGGGACAATTTAGCATGGCCAATCCACCCTAACCTGCACATCTTTGGACTGTAGGAGGAAACCAGAGCACCTGGAGGAAACCCACACAGACACGGGGAGAATGTGCAAACTCCACACAGACCGTCCCCCAACGTGGGAATCGAACCCAGGTCCCTTGGCGCTGTGCTAGCCACTGAGCCACCGTGCTGCCCCAAAGTTGATGTGCAACCACAAAGGGTATCTATATGGATATGCCTGCAAAGTTATTACGTTTGCCCATCAGTGGGCAGATTGAAGTTGACAACATGCTGAGACCACATGGGTAGAAGGCTTAGTCAAAGCCTTTTCTCCCAGGGTAGAAATGCCAGATACGTGGGATCATCGGTTGGGGGTAAAAGCGACAAAGTTGAAAGGAGGTGTGAGAGGCAAGTTTTTTTTGCGCAGAGAGTGCCTGCAATGCACAGCCAGAGGAGGTGGTGGACAGGCAGGAGGCTGGAAGGACATAGCAAGCCAGGCAGCATCAGGAGAGGGAGAGGTCAATGTTCCTTAGGACTGGGGGGGGGGGGGGGGGGGGGGGTGGGTGTGGGGGGAATACAGGTAAAAGGGGTTGGCAGGGGCAGACTGGTGAGGTGGGGATAAATGAAGACAGGCAGAGGGTAGGACCTGGTTGGTCAATGGGAGGAATGAATCCAGTTGGTGGCAGGGAGCAGCGGAAAGGGATAGGGAGGGACTAGGAAGGGAGTCGGGGGATGGGGAGGGAGGTTCCTTGAAATCGGAGATCTCAGGGTTGAGTCCTCCAGGGTGTAGGGTGCCCGGGTGGAAGATAAGGCCGTTCCTCCAGTCGGAGCTGTGGTTTGTTTTGGCAATGGAGGATGGTCATGTAGGAAAGGGAGTGGGAAGGGGAATTGAAATGGGGGGGGGGGACATGGGAATTCTGGTCGGCCTCCCAGTGGTGGAGACGGATACAATAGCAAGGTTTAAGAAGCGTCTTAACAGATACTTTTTGCATGAGCATCCCCAATGCAGTGCTGTCTTGTAAACAGCCAACCACTTATTCCCCATTCACTTTGTCACATTCAGCAAACATCTTTAAGGCCCTGATTCCTGATGAAAGGCTTTTGCCCGAAACGTCGACTCTCCTGCTCCCTCGGATACGGCCTGACCTGCTGTGCTTTTTCCAGCGCCACCCTCTCGACTCTGATCTCCGGCATCTGCAGTCCGCCCTCTCGCCCGATCTTAAAGGCCGCTCGCCAGTCAACAATGTGCTCTGGAGCCAGGGCAGCAGCGAATCACTCCGCCTGCGTCCAGAGACGACTAGAAGAAATCTCTGTCCATGTGTGGGTCTCTCGCTCTCTCCTGTGTGGGGGCTGCCAGACAGTATAAGCCAGCTGTGTTCTGTCCCACCCCTCCTTTCTCTGTGAATCCCCTACTGGAGGTAGAATATAATGCCTTGAGAGAATGTGAAAGGATGAATTCTCAAGCAGCGAACGAAAGAGAGTGCGGGCAACCTGGGGTCAACAGCAAAGACTAAGGGAGGAGTTGAAGGAAAAGAAAACAACTCAGCAAATCTGTCACCCCGACCGGTGCGACTGAACTGGTTCCAAGATTTTGTTTTCGTTTTCCATTATGTCTGGTCCCCTTTTTTTTCACATGATTGAGGTGAAGTGTCAAAACGAACAACAAAGAACATTCCAGCACAGGAATAGGCCCTTCGGCCCTCCAAGCCTGTGCTGATCCAGATCCTCTATCTAAACCTGTCACCTAGTTTCTAAGGATCAGTGTCCCTCTGCTCCCTGCCCATTCATGTATCTGTCTAGATACATCTTAAGTGACGTTATCATGCCCGCCTCTACCACTTCCGCTGGCTACACTTTCCAGGCACCCACCACCCTCAGCGTAAAGCACTCCCCACACATATCTCCCTTCAACTTTTCCCCTCTCACCTTGAACTCATGACCCCCAGTAACTGAGTCCCCCACTCTGGGAAAAAGCTTCTTGCTATCCACCCTGTCTGTACCTCTCATGATTTTGTAGACCTCAATCAGGTCCCCCCTCAACCTCTGTCTTTCTAATGAAAATAATCCTAATCTACTCAACCTCTCTTCACAGCTAGTGTCCTCCATACCAGGGAACATCCTGGTGACCCTCCTCTGCACCCTCTCCAAAGCATCCACATCCTTTTGGTAATGTGGCGAGCAGAATTGTACGCAGTATTTCACTTGTGGCCGAACCAAAGTCCTATACAACTGTAACATGACCTGCCAACTCTTGTACTCAATACCCCATCCGATGAAGGAAACCATCCTGACCACTCTATCGACCTGCGTTGCCACCTTCAGGGTATAATGGACCTGAACACCCAGATCTCTCTGCACATCAATTTTCCCCAGGGCTTTTCCATTTACTGTATAGTTCGCTCTTGAATTGGATCTGCCAAAATGCATCACCTTGCATTTGCCCGGATTGTACACCATTTGCCATTTCTCTGCCCAAGTCTCCAATCTATCTATATTCTGCTGAAATCTCTGACAGTCCCCTTCACTATCTGCCCCTCCACCAATCTTAATGTCATCTACAAACTGCTAATGCGAAGCCTCAAAGCTTGCAGATGACACAAAGTTGGGTGGCAGGGTGAGCTATGAGCACGATGCAGAGGTGTTGCAGTTGGACTTCAATGAAAACCTGAAGAATTGCGGACACTTAAATCAGAAGCAAAAGCAGAAGTTGCCGGAAAAAGCTCAGCGGGTCTGGCAGCACCTGTGAAGAGAAATCACTGAAATGCTGACTCGGATTTCTCTTCACAGATGCTGCTGAGCTTTTCCGGCAGTTTC
Organism: Chiloscyllium plagiosum; assembly: GCF_037043375.1. NCBI lineage: Eukaryota > Metazoa > Chordata > Chondrichthyes > Orectolobiformes > Hemiscylliidae > Chiloscyllium > Chiloscyllium plagiosum. The sequence goes on from NW_028270191.1 coordinate 10,804,436, forward strand.
TCCTTCTGTTGCAGTGTGTTCTGCGCAAATAGGCAATTGTTTCGCTATTCACTCATGGAATGTGTTTGTCATTAGCTCGGCCCAGCATTTATTACCCATCCCTAATTGCCCAGAGGGCAGTTAAGAGTCACCTACATTGCTGCGGGTCTGGACTCACATGACGGCCCAAGACCGGGTAATGACGACAGATTTCCCTCCCCTTCAAGGGCATTAGTGAACCAGGTGGGGGGTTTTCCTGACAATTGGCAATGGATCGGTGGGAAGCCTGTGGAATCCCCTGCCACAGAAAGCAGTTGAGGCCAAAACATTGCGTTCTCGAGAAAGAGGGAGACATAGCTCTGGTGGCTAAGGGGATCAAGAGATATGGGAGGTGGGAGGGATTGGGGAACTGAGCTCAATGGTCAGTCATGATCACATTGAGTGGTGCAGCAGAGTCAAGGGGTCGATATCCTCCTGTTCCTATCTCCTATGTTATTGGCGTGTGAGGAGGGTTTTTAAGAAGCGACACACATTTTACGCTGTAGAGTTACGTTCGGAAGTCACACATTTCCTAATTGGCATTCAAGTCGTTGGATAAGCACATGGATGATGATGGGATAGTGTAGGGCTTAGATTAGTTCACACAACATCGTGGGCCGAAGGGCCTGTTCTGCGCTGGATTGTTCTCTGTTCTATGTTCTTTCCTCATTGCCATTGGTTGAAGGCGATTTGTTCAGTACATCCACGAGCTTTCTTGTTAAGTGCCGAAGTCTGCTGAGTACTTCCATTTAACCTGAGTTTGTCAGTCAGCTAGATTGAGGACGTTTTGGGTCGCTTGGCAACACTCTTCCCCATTGTCGGCGTTCATTCACGGCCCAGTGAGGCTTGACAATGAGCAGGGGAGTCAGTGGTATTGGGAAGGGGGAGGGCGGAAACCAGAGCAGCCCCGCTTTTATGCAACAGCAGGTTCAAAATGGACCGTGTCCGGAGGGACACCATGTACAAAATGCTGGGTAAGATGGCGAGAAACATACCCTATGCCCCCTCCCCCGCCATCCTAATGGCTGCATCAAGCTGTGCGTTGACCCTCGGTACACAAGCACCAAGGGTCAGCACGTACTGAGGGGTCTACCTGCTCCTGGTGTTGTGAAGGATGGGCCTGACCTCGTTGCCGTGGAACGCTCCAAGTAATTGGACCATTCCACGGTGGTTCAGTGGTTAGCACTGCTGCCTCACAGCGCCAGAGACCCGGGTTCAATCCCCGCCTCAGGCGACTGACTGTGTGGAGTTTGCACGTTCTCCCCGTGTCTGCGTGAGTTTCCTCCGGGTGCTCCGGTTTCCTCCCACCATCCAAAGATGTGCAGGTCAGGTGAATTGGCCACGCTAAATTGCCCATAGTGTTAGGTGAAGGGCTAAATGCAGGGGAATGGGTCTGGGTGGGTTGCTCTTCGGAGGGTCGGTGTGGACTTGTTGGGCCGAAGGGCCTGTTTCCACACTGTAGGGAATCTAATCATTCCGTATCGCCTGTCCCGCGTGGAGAAATTTAAAAAGAGAAACCCCTTTGACCACAAGCCCATCAGGATGTGGTCAGCCCATAGTGTCCTCGAGACCCTGCGGGTAAAGGAGAGGGTGCATCCTGTCACGTGGTTCCCTGAGGAGAATGTCAAAGTCATTTGGCAGAACGCCTCATTTCCAGAATTTTCTAACAAGTACCAAGCCATCGCTCGGCTGGTGGTGAAAAGGACACTACCTGTGGAATCCTTTACTTACGGCCAATTGGTCTGCCCCACCACACGCTGTCCCCAAAGTGGCTGTGGGGAGGGGGGGGGGGGCAGGTTGAGACTGTCACCCATCACCTTCTGGAATGGGCGTTTGCAAAGGAAACCTGGAGAAAAATGCAGTAGTTTCTGTTGAGGTTCGTCCCAAGTAGCTCTTGTGACTCTGTGTTCTCCAGTCTGTTTCCCGGGACGCACACCGAGACAAACATCGACTACGCCTGCAGGACTATCAACACGGTGAAAGACGCCCTTTGGTTCTACTTTGAAACTCCAGTGTTTGTTTCCGTCCCTGTCATGCAAAAGCTGCATCGATCTGAACTGCTATAGTAACTGTGCGCATACATAAAGATTTCCTTTTTTATGAATAAAGTATATTTTTGCAAAGAAATAACAGGGCAGGCTCGGGGGTAGATAGTCTGCTGCTGTTGGCATGTCCTATGTTCCTGTGCATGAGCCTCAGCGCGTGTGTGCACTTGACAAGATTCAGCTGAGGGTTCCATTCATTGATTCTGGTTTTTGGCGGGGGTGGGTGGGGTGGGGGTCAGTAGAATCGTGGAATGAGGTATATTCATACTTGTAATTGAGGATCAACTCCAAATCCTGACAGAAAAAGAATAATGAGCAGCAGAAAGTTTGCAGATGACACCAAAATTGGAGGTGTAGTGGACAGCGAAGAGGGTTACCTCAGATTACAACAGGATCTGGACCAGATGGGCCAATGGGCTGAGAAGTGGCAGATGGAGTTTAATTCAGATAAATGCGAGGTGCTGCATTTTGGGAAAGCAAATCTTAGCAGGACTTATACACTTAATGGTAAGGTCCTAGGGAATGTTGCTGAATAAAGAGACCTTGGAGTGCAGGTTCATAGCTCTTTGAAAGTGGAGTCGCAGGTAGATAGGATAGTGAAGAAGGTGTTTGGTATGCTTTCCTTTATTGGTCAGTGTATTGAGTATCAGCATTGAGAGGTCATGTTGCGGCTATACAGGACATTGGTTGGAATATTGCGTGCAATTCTGGTCTCCTTCCTATCAGAAAGATGTTGTGAAACTTGAAAGGGTTCAGAAAAGATTTACAAGGATGTTGCCAGGGTTGGAGGATCTGAGCTATAGGGACAGGCTGAACTGGCTGGGGCTGTTTTCCCTGGAGCATCGGAGGCTGAGGGGTGACCTTATAGAGGTTTATAAAATCATGAGGAGCATGGATAGGATAAATAGACAAGGTCTTTTCCCTGGGGTCGGGGAGTCCAGAACTAGAGGGCATAGGTTTAGGGTGAGAGGGGAAAGATATAAAAGGGACCTAAGGGGCAACTTTTTCACACAGAGGGTGGTACGTGTATGGAATGAGCTGCCAGAGGATGTGGTGGAGGCTGGTACAATTACAACATTTAAAAGGCATCTGGATGGGTATATGAATAGGAAGGGTTTGGAGGGATATGGGCCGGGTGCTGGCAGGTGGGACTAGATTGGGTTGGGATATCTGGGTCGGCATGGACGGGTTGGACCGAAGGGTCTGTTTCCGTGCTGTACATCTCTATGACTCTACAGGAGCCGTGCGAGCACAATGCAATGATTCCCTTAGCTCTGATTGATCTATTGCTCTGAGGCCCATGTTTCACTGCAATTTCTTTATCTCATTTACTAACTGACCAACAAAGCTCATCTTCCTCTCTCTCTCTCCCCCACTCCCCCCCCCCCCCCAATCTCTGGCGCAAGACTGTCAGTGAGCTTTCATGTTTCTAAGGCATGACTTGTGTCGAGAGTATGGAATCTGTGCAGCCTGTGGGAACAGGACAGCTGGAGAGACAACGTGTTAAGGATATTCTTGCAGGATTTTCCATTGTCTATGCAAATCTGTCATGCCCCACTGTGACTTTGGTAGCGCTCATTGTCTTGGAAATCGACCAAGCATCCTGAGCATCGCTCTTTCCAGGATTGTGCAATCTCAAAAGAATTTTATTAATGGGGTCAAGAGAAGTTGTTAAATTGCATGAAATGTTTATAGCCTCTGCTCCAGCCCTGATGCAGCTGCTGGTTTGAATGTCTTCGCCTTCCCCTCAACGTTTTCCATCTATATATTTAAGAGAGGACTTTCTATTTTCTTCATGGACTCATTTGCCCGACCTGCTATGACCCAGGCAAACAGACCAGCTTGCTCATTAATTTCAGCCAGCACAGAGATAGAGTTGCCACAATTGATCCCACTGTCTCCAGACCATAGCGAGGAAAGAACAACGTGCATTCACATAGCACCCCTCCATATCGTAAGATGTCTTCGGTATGTTCTCAAACAAAATATGACATGAACCCACAATGAAAAATTGGGGCCAAAATCCAAATGAAAGGTAAGTTTAAATGGAGTGTCTTAAAGCAAGAGAGAGAGAGATACCGAGAGTAACAAGCGTTAAAGCTGGCAATCCAGAATTTATAGCCCAGTCACTAAAGGCTATGGAGTCACTATGAAGGAGCGATTAAAATCAGGCACAGAGATCATGTGTTAAACATGTGGGTCCAGCTCATCACTACCAGTTCCCGAAGGAGTTGAGAATGTTCGTTTTCAGGTGCTTTTGAATTGGCCGTTGAGATTTGTTTTTCTTTCAGCGAATCCTAATGTTTCCAGAAAGTTAAGGAGAGGAATAAGTAATTTGGGGCGGCACGGTGGCACAGTGGTTAGCACTGCTGCCTCACAGCACCAGAGACCCGGGATCAGTTCCCGCCTCAAGCGACTGACTGTGTTGAGCTTGCACATTCTCCCTGTGTCTGCGTGGGTTTCCTCCGGGTGCTCCGGTTTCCTCCCACAGTCCAAAGATGTGCAGGTCAGGGTGGATTGGCCGTGCTAAATTGTCCCATAGTGCTCAGGGATGTGCAGGTTAGGGTGGATTGGCCATGCTAAATTGTCCCATAGTGTCCAGGGATGTGCAGGTTAGGGTGGATTGGCCAAGATAAATTGTCCCATAGTGTCCAGGGATGTGCAGGTTAGGGTGGATTGGCTATGCTAAATTGTCCCATAGTGCCCAGGGATGTGCAGGTTAGGGTGGATTGGCTATGCTAAATTGTCCCATAGTGCCCAGGGATGTGCAGGTTAGGGTGGATTGGCTATGCTAAATTGTCCCATAGTGCCCAGGGATGTGTAGGTTAGGGTGGATTGCCGTGCTAAATTGTCCCATAGTGTCCAGGGATGTGCAGGTTAGGATGGATTGGCCATGCGACATTGTCCCATAGTGCCCAGGGATGTGCAGGTTAGGGTGGATTGGCCATGCTAAATTGTCCCATAGTGCCCAGGGATATGCAGGTTAGGGTGGATTGGCCATGCTAAATTGTCCCATAGTGCCCAGGGATGTGCAGGTTAGGGTGGATTGGCCATGCTAAATTGTCCCATCGTGCCCAGGGATGTGCAGGTTAGGGTGGATTGGACATGCTAAATTGTCCCATAGTGCCCAGGGATGTGCAGGTTAGGGTGGATTGGCCATGCTAAATTGTCCCATAGTGTCCAGGGATGTGCAAGTTAGGGTGGATTGGCCGTGCTAAATTGTCCCATGGTGTTAGGCGCATTAGTCAGGGGGAATGGGTCTGGGTGGGTTACTCTTCGGAGGGTCGGTGTGGACTTGTTGGGCCGAAGAGCCTGTTTCCACACTGTAAGGAATCTAACCTAATGCTATTCTTATGAAAACATTTTGTAAGTGGCATTTCACTGCCCTGAATTCCAGTAACTGTGATATTTCTGAAGGTGAAAGATCGCTCAACTTGAAACCACTTCTAAACAATTGCAGGCTGTTTTGTTGGTGAGGCTCAGACATTAAAGTCAAGTCTAACTATTTCAAGCTTTCCTCTCATGGTTTTAATTCATTCATGAAGCGCATTAGATTCCTACCTCGTGACTCATCAGCACCATCGCAAATCTACTGCATAGTCCACATGGATAAGTGCCAACATTTTCTTTATTCACTTACGCAATGTGGCTGGGCCCAGTATTTATTACCCCGTCCCTAGTTGCCCCCCTTGAGAAGGTGGGGGTGAGCTGCCATCTTGAACTGCTGCAGTCCACGTGCTGTGGGTTGGCCCACAATGCCCTGAGGGAGGGAATTCCAGGATTCTATCCCAGTGACACTGAAGGAACGGCGATATATTTCCAAGTCAGGATGGTGAGGGGCTCGGAGGGGAACTTGCAGGGGGTGGTGTTCCCATGTATCTGCTGCCCTTGTCCTTCTAGATGGAAGTGGCCGTGGGTTTGGAAGGTGCTGTCTGAGGATCTTGGTGAATTCCTGCAGGGCATCTTGTAGGTGGTACACACTGCTGCTACTGAGCGTCGGTGGGGGGAGGGAGTGGGTGTTTGTGGATGTGGGGCCAATCAAGCGGCTGCTTTGTCCTGGATGGTGTTGAGCTTCTTGAGTGTTGTTGGAGCTGCCCCCATCCAGGGGCAAGTGGGGAGCATTCCATCACACTCCTGACCGGTGCCTTGGAGATGGTGGGACAAGCTTTGGGGAAAGTGAGGACTGCAGATGCTGGAGATCAGAGTCGAGAGTGTGGTGCTGGAAAAGCACAGCTGGTCAGGCAGCATCCGAGGAGCAGGAGAGTTAATGTTTCAGGCATATGCCCTTCATCAGGAATGGCTGATGGCTTTGGGGAGTCAGGAGGTGAGTTACTCACTGCAGGATACCTAGCCTCTGAACTGCCCTCGTTGCCATTACATTTACACGGCTAGTCTAGCTGAGGTCCTGATCACCACTCGGATGTTGATATTGGGGAATTCAGTGATGGTAACACCGAACTCAGTATCTGGGGAGTCACACAAATAATCATCTGACTAATTGTCGGCAAACATCCCCCACTTCTGACCTTATGACGGAGGGAAGGTCATTGATGAAGCAGCTGAAGATGGTTGGGCCTAGGACACTACCCTGAGGGACTCCTGCAGAGATGTCCCGGGGCTGAGATAACTGACCTCCACCAACCACAACCATCTTCCTATGTGCCAGGTGTGACTCCGACCAGCGGAGAGTTTGCCCCCTGATACCCATTGACTCCAGGTTTGCCAGGGCTCCTTGATGCCACACTCGGTCGAGTGCACCTTGATGTCAAGGGCTGTCCCTCTCCCCTCCCCTCTGGAGTTCAGCTCTTTTGTCCATGTTTGACCCAAGGCTGTAATGAGGTCAGGAGCTGCGTGACCCTGGTGGGACCCAAACTGGGCGTCACTGAGCAGGGTATTGCTGAGCAGGCGCTGCTTGATAGCACTGTTGGTGACACCTTCCATCACTTTCCTGATGATCGAGAGGAGACCGATGGGGCGGTAATTGGCTGGGTGGGATTTGTCCAGTCGGGCAATTTTCCACATTGTCGGGTAGATGCCAGTGTTGTAACTGTACTGGAACAGCTTGGCTCGGGGAGCGGCAAGTTCTGGAGCACAAGTCTTCAGTCCTATTGCTGGAATGTTGTCAGGGCCCATAGCCTTTGCAGAATTCAGTGTCTCCAACCGTTTCTTGATATCACGTGGAGTGAATCGGATTGGCTGAAGACTGGGATCTGTAATACTGGGGATCACTGGAGGAGGCTGAGATGGATCATTCGCTCAGCACTTCTGGCTGAAGATTGCTGCAAATAGGGTATTCTCAATGTGAAGGTGGGACTTTGTCTCCACAAGGACTGTGTGGTGGTCACTCTTACCGATAATGTCACGGACAGATACATCTACAGCTGGCAGATTGGTAAGGATGAGGTTGAGTATGTTTTTCCCTCTTGTTGGTTCCCCCACCACCTGCTGCAGACCCAGGGTAGCAGCTATGTCCTTTAGGACCTGACCAGCTCGATCAGTAATGCTGCTGCTGAGCCACTCTTGGTGGTGGACATTGAGATCCCCCACCCAGGGTACATTCTGTGACCTTGCCACCCTCAGTGCTTCCTCTAAGTGTTGTTCAACACGGAGAGGTACCGATTCATCAGCCGAGGGAGGACAGTACGTGGGAATCAGCAGGAGGGTTCCTTGCCCAGGTTTAACCTGAAGCCATGAGACTTCATGGGGCCCGGAGTCAATGTTGAGGACTCCCAGGGTAACTCCTTCCCGACTGTATCCCACTGTGCCCCCACCTCAGCTGGGTCTGTCCTGCCGGTGGGACAGGATGTATCCCAGGGATGGTGATGGTGGTGCCTGGGACATTGTCTGGAAGGTATGATTCCGTGAGTAGGACTATGCCAGGCTGTTGTTGGAGTAGTCTGTGAGACAGCTCTCCCAATGTTGGCACCAGGCCCCAGGTATTAGTGAGGACTCTGCAGGGTCGACAGTTACCATTTCCGGTGGAGTCATGGTCGATAAATCATAAAATCCCTTCAGAAGGCCACTCAGCCCATCGAATCTGCACTGATCCTCCAAAGAGCATCCCACCCAGACCCATACCCTACCCCATCCCCGTAACCCCACATTTACCCTGGCTGGTAATTGTGCACTATGATAATTTGGTACAGCCAATCCACCCTAACCTACACATCCCTGTGCACAATGGGTAATTTGGTACAGCCACTCCACCCTACCCTAAACATCCCTGTGCACCATGGGTAATTTGGTACAGCCAATCCACCCTAACCTACACATCCCAGTGCACCATGGGTAATTTGGTACAGCCACTCCACCCTACCCTAAACATCCCTGTGCACCATGGGTAATTTGGTACAGCCAATCCACCCTAACCTACACATCCCAGTGCACAATGGCTAATTTGGTACAGCCAATCCACCCTAACCTACACATCCCAGTGCACAATGGGTAATTTGGTACAGCCACTCCAACCTAACCTACACATCCCTGTGCACCATGGGTAATTTGGTACAGCCAATCCACCCTACCCTACACATCTCTGTGCACCATGGGTTATTTGGTACAGCCAATCCACCCTAACCTACACATCCCTGTGCACCATGGGTAATTTGGTACAGCCAATCCACCCTACCCTACACATCCCTGTGCACCATGGGTAATTTGGTACAGCCAATCCACCCTACCCTACACATCGCTGTGCACCATGGGTAATTTGGTACAGCCAATCCACCCTACCCTACACATCCCTGTGCACCATGGGTAATTTGGTACAGCCAATCCACCCTACCCTACACATCCCTGTGCACCATGGGTAATTTGGTACAGCCAATCCACCCTACCCTACACATCCCTGTGCACCATGGGTAATTTGGTACAGCCAATCCACCTAACTTGCACATCTTTGCACAATATCCTGATGGGTTCATCTGCTTTCATTCCTTTTGTGAGTTTTTTTAGTGATTGATACAAACTGAGTGGCTTGCCTGGCCATTTCAGAATGTGGCTAAGAGTCAACCACACAGCTGTGGGTATGGAGTCACATGTAGACCGGTTAGGCTGGGAGGCTCCATTCCTCAGAGGATATTAGTGAAACAGATGGGGTTTCTTTACAACAATTAATCCACTGTCATCGTCCAACTTTTAATTCCAGATTTTTAAAAAGATTTTGCATTCCACCGTCTGTCATGGTGAGATCTGAAACTGAGTCCCCAGAGCATTACCTGAGTGTCTTGATTACTCACTCAGCAATAATCCCAGGGCACCATCACCCCCATTTTTTGAAGAGCCTGTTTATGAAGCATGAATAAAATATCAAGAACATTATAAGATCAGCCACTGAGTATGCCCCACCCGACCTGACCGGGGGTTATAGCAAATTGGGACACCATCAAAGATGTCAATCCCAAAAACCCTAGTCTCGAGCTCAGTGCAGCAAGTTCATGAATATGTGCTCACCCCAGTCACCCAGAAACATTTTGTTTTTTAAGCATTTCTCGACTTGCCCTTTGCCAGCGATTCTGTCTCTTTCTTGTCACATTGTTTCTGATTGGACTTCCATGTTAACAACTCATAATGTGAAAACGTTCTCTGCCACACTCTGCTGCTTTGGCAACACTTTTAAGATGATTCTCTACCCTGTTGTTACTGACTTATCAATGGTTGAAAATAGATTTGCTCAATTTAACTCGTCAAAACTGCCTATAATTTTCAACACCTCTTATCCCTGGTTAAAAAGAGTACCACTTTCTCTCATCTTTGCGTATGAGTAAATTGCTCCCTGGGAGACTTGGAACCTTGAACGGGACAACAGTAAGCCTGAGGGAAACGTTCAACATGAGCAGTGAGCAGGAGTACACTTCCAAGGAAGTGACCATGTACATTAAGGATCAGTGAGAGCATGTCGTTTCCTTTGACATAGACTCCAAGTTCTGAGAAAAGGAATAGGTTCAAACATGGCAGCGACCACAACAGCACAGACTGGCGAACCACAATGACAGTCAGCAGTAAATGGCTGCAAGCGAAATGGCCTCCTGCCAAAGGCTGGGAATAAGTTAAATCAGATGTTGGCAGGCTCAACCATGGGCTGTTCCATCATGACTTTCTCTTGCACATTCTTTATTGGCGAACAGTTCCATAGGGGAGAGCCCACAGGCGAACAGTTCCATAGGGGAGAGGCCACAGGCGAACACTTTCCATAGGGGAGAGCCCACAGGCGAACAGTTCCATAGGGGAGGGCCCACAGGCGAACAGTGTCAAAGGGGAGAGGCCACAGGCGAACAATTCCATAGGGGAGAGCCCACAGGTAAACAGTTCCATTGGGGAGGGCCCACAGGCAAACAGTGTCAAAGGGGAGAGGCCACAGGCGAACACTTCCATAGGGGAGAGCCCACAGGCAAACAGTTCCATAGGGGAGGGCCCACAGGCAAACAGTTCCATTGGGGAGGGCCCACAGGCGAACAGTGTCAAAGGGGAGAGCCCACAGGCGAACACTTCCATAGAGGAGAGCCCACAGGTGAACAGTTCCATGGGGGAGAGGCCACAGGCGAACAGTGTCAAAGGGAAGAGGCCACAGGCGAACACTTCCATAGGGGAGAGCCCACAGGCGAACAGTTCAATAGGGGAGAGCCCACAGGTGAACAGTTCCATGGGGGAGAGCCCACAGGTGAACACTTCCATGTGGGAGAGCCCACAGGCGAACAGTTCCATGGGAGAGAGCCCACAGGTGAACAGTTCCATGGGGGAGAGCCCACAGGTGAACAGTTCCATGGGGGAGAGCCCACAGGTGAACAGTTCCATAGGGGAGAGCCCACAGGCGAACAATCCTATGGGGGAGAGCCCACAGGTGAACAGTTCCATGGGGGAAAGCCCGCAGGCAAACAGTTCCATGGGGGAGAGCCCACAGGCAAACAGTTCCATGGGGGAAAGCCCACAGGCAAACAGTTTCATGGGGGAGAACCCACAGGCGAACAGTTCCATCGGGGGAGGCCACAGGCGAACAGTTCCATGGGGGAAAGCCCACAGGCGAACAGTTCCATGGGGGAGAGCCCACAGGTGAACAGTTCCATCGGGGGAGCCCACAGGCGAACAGTTCCATAGGGGAGAACCCACAGGCAAACAGTTCCATGGGGGAGAGCCGACAGGCGAACAGTTCCATGGGAGAGAGCCCACAGGCGAACAGTTCCATGGGGGAGAGCCCACACGCAAACAGTTCCATGGGGAAAGCCCACAGGTGAACAGTTCCATGGGGAGAGGCCACAGGCAAACAGTTCCATGGGGAGAGCCCACAGGCAAACAGTTCCATGGCAGAGAGCCAACAGGCAAACAGTTCCATGGCAGAGAGACCACAGGCGAACAGTTCCATCAGGAAGAGACCACAGGCGAACAGTTCCATAGGGGAGAGACCACAGGCGAAACGTTCCATGAGGGAGAGCCGACAGGTGAGCAGTTCAATAGGGGAGAGCCAACAGGCGAACAGTTCCATGGGGGAGAGCCCACAGGCGAACAGTTCCATGGGGAAGAGCCCACAGGCGAGCACTTCCATAGGGGAGAGCCCACAGGCGAGCAGTTCCATAGGGGAGAGCCCACAGGCGAATAGTTCCATGGGGGAGAGCCCACAGGCGAACAGTTCCATGGGGGAGAGCCCACAGGTGAACACTTCCATGTGGGAGAGCCCACAGGCGAACAGTTCCATGGCGGAGAGCCCGCAGGTGAACAGTTCCATGGGGGAGAGCCAACAGGCGAACAGTTCCATAGGTGAGAGCCCACAGGTGAACTGTTCCATAGGGGAGAGCCCACAAGTGAACAGTTCCATGGGGAGAGCCCACAGGCGAAACGTTCCATAGGGAAGAGCCCACAGGTGAACAGTTCCATGGGGAGAGCCCACAGGCAAACAGTTCCATGGGGGAGAGCCCACAGGAAAACAGTTCCATGGGGAGAGCCCACAGGCGAACAGTTCCATGGGGGAGAGCCCACAGGCAAACAGTTCCATGGGGAGAGCCCACAGGAAAACAGTTCCATGGCAGAGAGCCAACAGGCAAACAGTTCCATGGGGGAGAGCCCACTGGCAAACAGTTCCATGGGGAGAGCCCACAGGTGAACAGTACCATGGGGGAAAGCCCACAGGCGAACAGTTCCATGGGGGAGAGCCCACAGGTGAACAGTTCCATCGGGGGAGGCCACAGGCGAACAGTTCCTTAGGGGAGAGCCCACAGGCGAACAGTTCCATAGGGGAGAGCCGACAGGCGAACAGTTCCATGGGGGAGAGCCCACAGGTGAACACTTCCATGTGGGAGAGCCCACAGGCGAACAGTTCCATGGGAGAGAGCCCACAGGTGAACAGTTCCATGGGGGAGAGCCAACAGGCGAACAGTTCCATAGGTGAGAGCCCACAGGTGAACTGTTTCATAGGGGAGAGCCCACAGGCGAACAGTTCCATAGGGGAGAACCCACAGGCAAACAGTTCCCTGGGGGAGAGCCCACAGGCAAACAGTTCCATGGCAAAGAGCCCACAGGCGAACAGTTCCATGGGGGAGAGCCCACAGGCAAACAGTTCCATGGGGGAGAGCCCACAGGCAAACAGTTCCATGGGGAAAGCCCACAGGTGAACAGTTCCATGGGGAGAGGCCACAGGCAAACAGTTCCATGGGGAGAGCCCACAGGCAAACAGTTCCATGGCAGAGAGCCAACAGGCAAACAGTTCCATGGCAGAGAGACCACAGGCAAACAGTTCCATGGGGGAGAGCCCACTGGCAAACAGTTCCATGGGGAGAGCCCACAGGTGAACAGTACCATGGGGGAAAGCCCACAGGCGAACAGTTCCATGGGGGAGAGCCCACAGGTGAGCAGTTCCATCGGGGGAGGCCACAGGCGAACAGTTCCTTAGGGGAGAGCCCACAGGCGAACAGTTCCATAGGGGAGAGCCGACAGGCGAACAGTTCCATGGGGGAGAGCCCACAGGTGAACACTTCCATGTGGGAGAGCCCACAGGCGAACAGTTCCATGGGAGAGAGCCCACAGGTGAACAGTTCCATGGGGGAGAGCCAACAGGCGAACAGTTCCATAGGTGAGAGCCCACAGGTGAACTGTTTCATAGGGGAGAGCCCACAGGCGAACAGTTCCATAGGGGAGAACCCACAGGCAAACAGTTCCCTGGGGGAGAGCCCACAGGCAAACAGTTCCATGGCAAAGAGCCCACAGGCGAACAGTTCCATGGGGGAGAGCCCACAGGCAAACAGTTCCATGGGGGAGAGCCCACAGGCAAACAGTTCCATGGGGAAAGCCCACAGGTGAACAGTTCCATGGGGAGAGGCCACAGGCAAACAGTTCCATGGGGAGAGCCCACAGGCAAACAGTTCCATGGCAGAGAGCCAACAGGCAAACAGTTCCATGGCAGAGAGACCACAGGCGAACAGTTCCATCAGGAAGAGACCACAGGCGAACAGTTCCATAGGGGAGAGACCACAGGCGAAACGTTCCATGAGGGAGAGCCGACAGGTGAGCAGTTCAATAGGGGAGAGCCAACAGGCGAACAGTTCCATGGGGGAGAGCCCACAGGCGAACAGTTCCATGGGGAAGAGCCCACAGGCGAGCACTTCCATAGGGGAGAGCCCACAGGCGAGCAGTTCCATAGGGGAGAGCCCACAGGCGAATAGTTCCATGGGGGAGAGCCCACAGGCGAACAGTTCCATGGGGGAGAGCCCACAGGTGAACACTTCCATGTGGGAGAGCCCACAGGCGAACAGTTCCATGGCGGAGAGCCCGCAGGTGAACAGTTCCATGGGGGAGAGCCAACAGGCGAACAGTTCCATAGGTGAGAGCCCACAGGTGAACTGTTCCATAGGGGAGAGCCCACAGGTGAACAGTTCCATGGGGAGAGCCCACAGGCGAAACGTTCCATAGGGAAGAGCCCACAGGTGAACAGTTCCATGGGGAGAGCCCACAGGCAAACAGTTCCATGGGGGAGAGCCCACAGGAAAACAGTTCCATGGGGAGAGCCCACAGGCGAACAGTTCCATGGGGGAGAGCCCACTGGCAAACAGTTCCATGGGGAGAGCCCACAGGTGAACAGTACCATGGGGGAAAGCCCACAGGCGAACAGTTCCATGGGGGAGAGCCCACAGGTGAACAGTTCCATCGGGGGAGGCCACAGGCGAACAGTTCCTTAGGGGAGAGCCCACAGGCGAACAGTTCCATAGGGGAGAGCCGACAGGCGAACAGTTCCATGGGGGAGAGCCCACAGGTGAACACTTCCATGTGGGAGAGCCCACAGGCGAACAGTTCCATGGGAGAGAGCCCACAGGTGAACAGTTCCATGGGGGAGAGCCAACAGGCGAACAGTTCCATAGGTGAGAGCCCACAGGTGAACTGTTTCATAGGGGAGAGCCCACAGGCGAACAGTTCCATAGGGGAGAACCCACAGGCAAACAGTTCCCTGGGGGAGAGCCCACAGGCAAACAGTTCCATGGCAAAGAGCCCACAGGCGAACAGTTCCATGGGGGAGAGCCCACAGGCAAACAGTTCCATGGGGAGAGCCCACAGGTGAACAGTTCCACGGGGAGAGGCCACAGGCGAAACGTTCCATAGGGGAGAGCCCACAGGTGAACAGTTCCAAGGGGAGAGCCCACAGGCAAACAGTTCCATGGGGGAGAGCCCACAGGCAAACAGTTCCATGGGGAGAGCCCACAGGCGAACAGTTCCATGGGGGAGAGCCCACAGGCAAACAGTTCCATGGCAGAGAGCCCACAGGCAAACAGTTCCATGGCAGAGAGACCACAGGCAAACAGTTCCATCAGGGAGACACCACAGGCGAACAGTTCCATAGGGGAGAGACCACAGGCGAAACGTTCCATGAGGGAGAGCCCACAGGTGAGCAGTTCAATAGGGAGAGCCAACAGGCGAACAGTTCCATGGGGGAGAGCCCACAGGCGAACAGTTCCATGGGGAAGAGCCCACAGGCGAGCACTTCCATAGGGGAGAGCCCACAGGCGAGCAGTTCCATAGGGGAGAGCCCACAGGCGAATAGTTCCATGGGGGAGAGCCCACAGGCGAACAGTTCCATGGGGGAGAGCCCACAGGTGAACACCTCCATGTGGGGGAGCCCACAGGCGAACAGTTCCATGGCGGAGAGCCCACAGGTGAACAGTTCCATGGGGGAGAGCCAACAGGCGAACAGTTCCATAGGGGAGAGCCCACAGGTGAACAGTTCCATCGGGGAGAACCCACAGGCGAGCAGTTCCAATGGGGAGATGCCACAGGCGAACTGTTCCATAGGGGAGAGCCCACAGGTGAACAGTTCCATAGGGGAGAGCCCACAGGTGAACAGTTCCATGGGGCGTGCCCACAGGCGAAACGTTCCATAGGGGAGAGCCCACAGGCAAACAGTTCCATGGGGGAGAGCCCACAGGAAAACAGTTCCATGGGGAGAGCCCACAGGCGAACAGTTCCATGGGGGAGAGCCCACAGGCAAACAGTTCCATGGGGAGAGCCCACAGGCAAACAGTTCCATGGCAGAGAGCCAACAGGCGAACAGTTCCATGGGGGAGAGCCCACTGGCAAACAGTTCCATGGGGAGAGCCCACAGGTGAACAGTACCATGGGGAGAGCCCACAGGCGAAACGTTCCATAGGGGAGAGCCCACAGGTGAACAGTTCCATGGGGAGAGCCCACAGGCAAACAGTTCCATGGGGAGAGCCCACAGGCGAACAGTTCCATGGGGGAGAGCCCACAGGCAAACAGTTCCATGGCAGAGAGCCCACAGGCGAACAGTTCCATGCGGGAGAGCCCACAGGTGAACCGTTCCATGGGGAGAGCCCACAGGCGAACAGTTCCATGGAGGAGAGCCCACAGGCAAACAGTTCCATGGCAGAGAGCCCACAGGCAAACAGTTCCATGGGGGAGAGCCCACAGGTGAACAGTTCCATGGGGGAGAGCCCACAGGTGAACAGTTCCATGGGGGAGAGCCCACAGGCAAACAGTTCCATGGGGAGAGCCCACAGGTGAACAGTTCCATCAGGGAGAGACCACAGGCGAACAGTTCCATGGGGAGAGCCCACAGGCGAACAGTTCCATGGGGAGAGCCCACAGGCGAATAGTTCCATGGGGAGAGCCCACAGGCGAACAGTTCCATGGGGAGAGCCCACAGGTGAACAGTTCCATCAGGGAGAGCCCACAGGCGAATAGTTCCATGGGGAGAGCCCACAGGCAAACAGTTCCATAGGGGAGAGCCCACAGGCGAATAGTTCCATGGGGGAGAGCCCACAGGTGAACAGTTCCATGGGGAGAGCCCACAGGTGAACACTTCCATGTGGGAGAGCCCACAGGCGAACAGTTCCATAGGGGAGAGCCCACAGGTGAACTGTTCCAGAGGGGAGAGGCCACAGGCAAACAGTTCCATAGGGGAGAGCCCACAGGCGAGCAGTTCCATGGGGGAGAGCCCACAGGCGAATAGTTCCATGGGGAGAGCCCACAGGCAAACAGTTCCATAGGGGAGAGCCCACAGGCGAATAGTTCCATGGGGGAGAGCCCACAGGTGAACAGTTCCATGGGGAGAGCCCACAGGTGAACACTTCCATGTGGGAGAGCCCACAGGCGAACAGTTCCATAGGGGAGAGCCCACAGGTGAACTGTTCCAGAGGGGAGAGGCCACAGGCAAACAGTTCCATAGGGGAGAGCCCACAGGCGAGCAGTTCCATGGGGGAGAGCCCACAGTCGAACATTTCCTTTGGGAAAGCATACAGGCGAACAGTTCCATCGGGGAGAACCCACAGGCAAACAGTTCCATGGGGGAGAGCCCACAGCTGAACAGTTCCACAGGGAGAGCCTACAAGTGAACAGTTCCATGGGGGAGAGCCCACAGGTGAACAGTTCAATAGGGGAGAGGCCACAGGCGAACAGTGTCATAGGGGAGAGTCCACAGGTGAACAATGTTATAGGGGAGAGCCCACAGGCGAACAGTTCCATGGGGGAGAGCCCACAGGCAAACTGTTCCATGGGGAGAGCCCACAGGTGAACAGTTCCATGGGGAGAGCCCACAGGCAAACAGTTCCATGGGGAGAGCCCACAGGCGAAACGTTCCATGGGGGAGAGCACACAGGCCAAACGTTCCATGGGGGAGAGCCCACAGGCGAACAGTTCCATAGGGAGAACCCACAGGCGAGCAGTTCCAGAGGGGAGAGCCCACAGGCGAACAGTTCCATGGGGGAGAGCCCACAGGCAAACTGTTCCATGGGGAGAGCCCACAGGTGAACAGTTCCATGGGGAGAGCCCACAGGTAAACAGTTCCATGGGGGAGAGCCCACAGGCGAAACGTTCCATGGGGGAGAGCACACAGGCCAAACGTTCCATGGGGGAGAGCCCACAGGCGAACGGTTCCATAGGGTAGAGCCCACAGGCGAACAGTTCCAGAGGGGAGAGCCCACAGGCGAACAGTTCCATGGGGGAGAGCCCACAGGCGAACAGTTCCATGGGGGAGAGCCCACAGGTGAACAGTTCCATGGGGGAGAGCCCACAGGCGAACAGTTCCATGGGGGAGAGCCCACAGGCGAACAGTTCCATGGGGGAGAGCCCACAGGTGAACAGTTCCATGGGGGAGAGCCCACAGGCGAACAGTTCCATGTGGGAGAGCCCACAGGCGAACAGTTCCATGCGGGAGAGCCCACAGGCGAACAGTTCCATCGGGAGAGGCCGCAGGCGAACAGTTCCATCGGGGGAGGCCACAGGCGAAACGTTCCATAGGGGAGAGCCCACAGGTGAACAGTTCCAAGGGGAGAGCCCACAGGCAAACAGTTCCATGGGGGAGAGCCCACAGGCAAACAGTTCCATGGGGAGAGCCCACAGGCGAACAGTTCCATGGGGGAGAGCCCACAGGCAAACAGTTCCATGGCAGAGAGCCCACAGGCAAACAGTTCCATGGCAGAGAGACCACAGGCGAACAGTTCCATCAGGGAGACACCACAGGCGAACAGTTCCATAGGGGAGAGACCACAGGCGAAACGTTCCATGAGGGAGAGCCCACAGGTGAGCAGTTCAATAGGGGAGAGCCAACAGGCGAACAGTTCCATGGGGGAGAGCCCACAGGCGAACAGTTCCATGGGGAAGAGCCCACAGGCGAGCACTTCCATAGGGGAGAGCCCACAGGCGAGCAGTTCCATAGGGGAGAGCCCACAGGCGAATAGTTCCATGGGGGAGAGCCCACAGGCGAACAGTTCCATGGGGGAGAGCCCACAGGTGAACACCTCCATGTGGGGGAGCCCACAGGCGAACAGTTCCATGGCGGAGAGCCCACAGGTGAACAGTTCCATGGGGGAGAGCCAACAGGCGAACAGTTCCACAGGTGTGAGCCCACAGGTGAACAGTTCCATCGGGGAGAACCCACAGGCGAGCAGTTCCAATGGGGAGATGCCACAGGCGAACTGTTCCATAGGGGAGAGCCCACAGGTGAACAGTTCCATAGGGGAGAGCCCACAGGTGAACAGTTCCATGGGGAGTGCCCACAGGCGAAACGTTCCATAGGGGAGAGCCCACAGGCAAACAGTTCCATGGGGGAGAGCCCACAGGAAAACAGTTCCATGGGGAGAGCGCACAGGCGAACAGTTCCATGGGGGAGAGCCCACAGGCAAACAGTTCCATGGGGAGAGCCCACAGGCAAACAGTTCCATGGCAGAGAGCCAACAGGCGAACAGTTCCATGGGGGAGAGCCCACAGGCAAACAGTTCCATGGCAGAGAGCCCACAGGCAAACAGTTCCATGGCAGAGAGACCACAGGCGAACAGTTCCATCAGGGAGACACCACAGGTGAACAGTTCCATAGGGGAGAGACCACAGGCGAAACGTTCCATGAGGGAGAGCCCACAGGTGAGCAGTTCAATAGGGGAGAGCCAACAGGCGAACAGTTCCATGGGGGAGAGCCCACAGGCGAACAGTTCCATGGGGAAGAGCCCACAGGCGAGCACTTCCATAGGGGAGAGCCCACAGGCGAGCAGTTCCATAGGGGAGAGCCCACAGGCGAATAGTTCCATGGGGGAGAGCCCACAGGCGAACAGTTCCATGGGGGAGAGCCCACAGGTGAACACCTCCATGTGGGGGAGCCCACAGGCGAACAGTTCCATGGCGGAGAGCCCACAGGTGAACAGTTCCATGGGGGAGAGCCCACAGGCAAACAGTTCCATGGCAGAGAGCCCACAGGCGAACAGTTCCATGCGGGAGAGCCCACAGGTGAACCGTTCCATGGGGAGAGCCCACAGGCGAACAGTTCCATGGAGGAGAGCCCACAGGCAAACAGTTCCATGGCAGAGAGCCCACAGGCAAACAGTTCCATGGGGGAGAGCCCACAGGTGAACAGTTCCATGGGGGAGAGCCCACAGGTGAACAGTTCCATGGGGGAGAGCCCACAGGCAAACAGTTCCATGGGGAGAGCCCACAGGTGAACAGTTCCATCAGGGAGAGACCACAGGCGAACAGTTCCATGGGGAGAGCCCACAGGCGAACAGTTCCATGGGGAGAGCCCACAGGCGAATAGTTCCATGGGGAGAGCCCACAGGCGAACAGTTCCATGGGGAGAGCCCACAGGTGAACAGTTCCATCAGGGAGAGCCCACAGGCGAATAGTTCCATGGGGAGAGCCCACAGGCAAACAGTTCCATAGGGGAGAGCCCACAGGCGAATAGTTCCATGGGGGAGAGCCCACAGGTGAACAGTTCCATGGGGAGAGCCCACAGGTGAACACTTCCATGTGGGAGAGCCCACAGGCGAACAGTTCCATGGGGAGAGCCCACAGGTGAACAGTTCCATGGGGAGAGCCCACAGGTAAACAGTTCCATGGGGGAGAGCCCACAGGCGAAACGTTCCATGGGGGAGAGCACACAGGCCAAACGTTCCATGGGGGAGAGCCCACAGGCGAACGGTTCCATAGGGTAGAGCCCACAGGCGAACAGTTCCAGAGGGGAGAGCCCACAGGCGAACAGTTCCATGGGGGAGAGCCCACATGCGAACAGTTCCATGGGGGAGAGCCCACAGGTGAACAGTTCCATGGGGGAGAGCCCACAGGCGAACAGTTCCATGGGGGAGAGCCCACAGGCGGACATTTCCACAGGTGTGAGCCCACAGGCGAACAGATACATGGAGGACAGCCCACAGGTGAACAGTTCCATGAGGAGAGCCCACAGGCGAACAGTTCCATTGGGGAGAACCCACAGGCGAACAGTTCCATGTGGGAGAGCCCACAGGCGAACAGTTCCATGCGGGAGAGCCCACAGGCGAACAGTTCCATCGGGAGAGGCCGCAGGCGAACAGTTCCATCGGGGGAGGCCACAGGCGAACAGTTCCATACGGGAGAGCCCACAGGCGAACAGTTCCAAGGTGAAGAGCCCACAGGTGACAGTTCCATAGGGGAGAGCCCACAGGCGAACTGTTGGCTACATGCGAAGGATTCCATGCGGGAGAGGCCACAGGCGAACAGTTCCATCAGGGAGAGCTAACAGGTGAACAGTTCCATGGAGGAGGCAACAGGCGAAGGGTTCCATGCGGGAGAGGCCACAGGTGAACAGTTCCATGGGGGAGAGACCACAGGCGAACAGTTCCATAAGGGAGAGACCACAGGCGAACAGTTCCATGAGGGAGAGCCGACAGGTGAGCAGTTCCATAGGGGAGAGACCACAGGCGAACAGTTCCATGGGGGAGAACCCACAGGTGAACAGTTCCATGGGGGAGAGCCCACAGGCAAACGGTTCCATGGGGGAGAGCCCACAGGCAAACAGTTCCATGGGGGAGAGCCCACAGGCAAACCGTTCCACAGGGGAGAGCCCACAGGAGAACAGTTCCATGGGAGAGAGCCCATAGGCGAACAGTTCCATAGGGGAGAGCCAACAGGCAAACAGTTCCATGGGGTAGAGCCCACAGGAGAACAGTTCCATGGGGGAGAGCCCACAGGTGAACAGTTCCATACGGGAGAGCCAACAGGGAAACAGTTCCATGGGGGAGACTCCACAGGTGAACAGTTCCATAGGGGAGAGCCCACAGGTGAACAGTTCCATAGGGGAGAGCCCACAGGCGAACAGATCCATGGGGGAGACCCCACAAGTGAACAGTTCCATAGGGGAGAGCCCACAGGTGAACAGTTCCATGGGGAGAGCCCACAGGCGAACAGATCTATGGGGGAGACCCCACAAGTGAACAGTTCCATAGGGGAGAGCCCACAGGTGAACAGTTCCATGGGGGAGAGCCAACAGGCGAACAGTTCCATAGGGGAGAGCCCACAGGTGAACAGTTCCATCGGGGAGAACCCACAGGCGAGCAGTTCCAATGGGGAGATGCCACAGGCGAACTGTTCCATAGGGGAGAGCCCACAGGTGAACAGTTCCATAGGGGAGAGCCCACAGGTGAACAGTTCCATGGGGAGTGCCCACAGGCGAAACGTTCCATAGGGGAGAGCCCACAGGCAAACAGTTCCATGGGGGAGAGCCCACAGGAAAACAGTTCCATGGGGAGAGCCCACAGGCGAACAGTTCCATGGGGGAGAGCCCACAGGCAAACAGTTCCATGGGGAGAGCCCACAGGCAAACAGTTCCATGGCAGAGAGCCAACAGGCGAACAGTTCCATGGGGGAGAGCCCACTGGCAAACAGTTCCATGGCAGAGAGCCCACAGGCGAACAGTTCCATGCGGGAGAGCCCACAGGTGAACCGTTCCATGGGGAGAGCCCACAGGCGAACAGTTCCATGGAGGAGAGCCCACAGGCAAACAGTTCCATGGCAGAGAGCCCACAGGCAAACAGTTCCATGGGGGAGAGCCCACAGGTGAACAGTTCCATGGGGGAGAGCCCACAGGTGAACAGTTCCATGGGGGAGAGCCCACAGGCAAACAGTTCCATGGGGAGAGCCCACAGGTGAACAGTTCCATCAGGGAGAGACCACAGGCGAACAGTTCCATGGGGAGAGCCCACAGGCGAACAGTTCCATGGGGAGAGCCCACAGGCGAATAGTTCCATGGGGAGAGCCCACAGGCGAACAGTTCCATGGGGAGAGCCCACAGGTGAACAGTTCCATAAGGGAGAGCCCACAGGCGAATAGTTCCATGGGGAGAGCCCACAGGCAAACAGTTCCATGGCAGAGAGCCCACAGGCGAACAGTTCCATGCGGGAGAGCCCACAGGTGAACCGTTCCATGGGGAGAGCCCACAGGCGAACAGTTCCATGGAGGAGAGCCCACAGGCAAACAGTTCCATGGCAGAGAGCCCACAGGCAAACAGTTCCATGGGGGAGAGCCCACAGGTGAACAGTTCCATGGGGGAGAGCCCACAGGCGAACAGTTCCATGGGGGAGAGCCCACAGGCGGACATTTCCACAGGTGTGAGCCCACAGGCGAACAGATACATGGAGGACAGCCCACAGGTGAACAGTTCCATGAGGAGAGCCCACAGGCGAACAGTTCCATTGGGGAGAACCCACAGGCAAACAGTTCCATGTGGGAGAGCCCACAGGCGAACAGTTCCATGCGGGAGAGCCCACAGGCGAACAGTTCCATCGGGAGAGGCCGCAGGCGAACAGTTCCATCGGGGGAGGCCACAGGCGAACAGTTCCATACGGGAGAGCCCACAGGCGAACAGTTCCAAGGTGAAGAGCCCACAGGTGACAGTTCCATAGGGGAGAGCCCACAGGCGAACTGTTGGCTACATGCGAAGGATTCCATGCGGGAGAGGCCACAGGCGAACAGTTCCATCAGGGAGAGCTAACAGGTGAACAGTTCCATGGAGGAGGCAACAGGCGAAGGGTTCCATGCGGGAGAGGCCACAGGTGAACAGTTCCATGGGGGAGAGACCACAGGCGAACAGTTCCATAAGGGAGAGACCACAGGCGAACAGTTCCATGAGGGAGAGCTGACAGGTGAGCAGTTCCATAGGGGAGAGACCACAGGCGAACAGTTCCATGGGGGAGAACCCACAGGTGAACAGTTCCATGGGGAGAGCCCACAGGCAAACGGTTCCATGGGGGAGAGCCCACAGGCAAACAGTTCCATGGGGGAGAGCCCACAGGCAAACCGTTCCACAGGGGAGAGCCCACAGGAGAACAGTTCCATGGGAGAGAGCCCATAGGCGAACAGTTCCATAGGGGAGAGCCAACAGGCAAACAGTTCCATGGGGTAGAGTCCACAGGAGAACAGTTCCATGGGGGAGAGCCCACAGGTGAACAGTTCCATACGGGAGAGCCAACAGGGAAACAGTTCCATGGGGGAGACTCCACAGGTGAACAGTTCCATAGGGGAGAGCCCACAGGTGAACAGTTCCATAGGGGAGAGCCCACAGGCGAACAGATCCATGGGGGAGACCCCACAAGTGAACAGTTCCATAGGGGAGAGCCCACAGGTGAACAGTTCCATGGGGAGAGCCCACAGGCGAACAGATCTATGGGGGAGACCCCACAAGTGAACAGTTCCATAGGGGAGAGCCCACAGGTGAACAGTTCCATGGGGGAGAGCCAACAGGCGAACAGTTCCATAGGGGAGAGCCCACAGGTGAACAGTTCCATCGGGGAGAACCCACAGGCGAGCAGTTCCAATGGGGAGATGCCACAGGCGAACTGTTCCATAGGGGAGAGCCCACAGGTGAACAGTTCCATAGGGGAGAGCCCACAGGTGAACAGTTCCATGGGGAGTGCCCACAGGCGAAACGTTCCATAGGGGAGAGCCCACAGGCAAACAGTTCCATGGGGGAGAGCCCACAGGAAAACAGTTCCATGGGGAGAGCCCACAGGCGAACAGTTCCATGGGGGAGAGCCCACAGGCAAACAGTTCCATGGGGAGAGCCCACAGGCAAACAGTTCCATGGCAGAGAGCCAACAGGCGAACAGTTCCATGGGGGAGAGCCCACAGGTGAACAGTACCATGGGGAGAGCCCACAGGTGAACAGTACCATGGGGAGAGCCCACAGGCGAAACGTTCCATAGGGGAGAGCCCACAGGTGAACAGTTCCATGGGGAGAGCCCACAGGCAAACAGTTCCATGGGGAGAGCCCACAGGCGAACAGTTCCATGGGGGAGAGCCCACAGGCAAACAGTTCCATGGCAGAGAGCCCACAGGCGAACAGTTCCATGCGGGAGAGCCCACAGGTGAACCGTTCCATGGGGAGAGCCCACAGGCGAACAGTTCCATGGAGGAGAGCCCACAGGCAAACAGTTCCATGGCAGAGAGCCCACAGGCAAACAGTTCCATGGGGGAGAGCCCACAGGTGAACAGTTCCATGGGGGAGAGCCCACAGGTGAACAGTTCCATGGGGGAGAGCCCACAGGCAAACAGTTCCATGGGGAGAGCCCACAGGCGAACAGTTCCATGGGGAGAGCCCACAGGCGAATAGTTCCATGGGGAGAGCCCACAGGCGAACAGTTCCATGGGGAGAGCCCACAGGTGAACAGTTCCATCAGGGAGAGCCCACAGGCGAATAGTTCCATGGGGAGAGCCCACAGGCAAACAGTTCCATGGGGAGAGCCCACAGGCGAATAGTTCCATGGGGAGAGCCCACAGGCGAACAGTTCCATGGGGAGAGCCCACAGGCAAACAGTTCCATGGGGAGAGCCCACAGGCAAACAGTTCCATGGCAGAGAGCCAACAGGCGAACAGTTCCATGGGGGAGAGCCCACAGGTGAACAGTACCATGGGGAGAGCCCACAGGTGAACAGTACCATGGGGAGAGCCCACAGGCGAAACGTTCCATAGGGGAGAGCCAACAGGTGAACAGTTCCATGGGGAGAGCCCACAGGCAAACAGTTCCATGGGGAGAGCCCACAGGCGAACAGTTCCATGGGGGAGAGCCCACAGGCAAACAGTTCCATGGCAGAGAGCCCACAGGCGAACAGTTCCATGCGGGAGAGCCCACAGGTGAACCGTTCCATGGGGAGAGCCCACAGGCGAACAGTTCCATGGAGGAGAGCCCACAGGCAAACAGTTCCATGGCAGAGAGCCCACAGGCAAACAGTTCCATGGGGGAGAGCCCACAGGTGAACAGTTCCATGGGGGAGAGCCCACAGGTGAACAGTTCCATGGGGGAGAGCCCACAGGCAAACAGTTCCATGGGGAGAGCCCACAGGCGAACAGTTCCATGGGGAGAGCCCACAGGCGAATAGTTCCATGGGGAGAGCCCACAGGCGAACAGTTCCATGGGGAGAGCCCACAGGTGAACAGTTCCATCAGGGAGAGCCCACAGGCGAATAGTTCCATGGGGAGAGCCCACAGGCAAACAGTTCCATGGGGAGAGCCCACAGGCGAATAGTTCCATGGGGAGAGCCCACAGGCGAACAGTTCCATGGGGAGAGCCCACAGGTGAACAGTTCCATCAGGGAGAGCCCACAGGCGAATAGTTCCATGGGGAGAGCCCACAGGCAAACAGTTCCATAGGGGAGAGCCCACAGGCGAATAGTTCCATGGGGGAGAGCCCACAGGTGAACAGTTCCATGGGGAGAGCCCACAGGTGAACACTTCCATGTGGGAGAGCCCACAGGCGAACAGTTCCATAGGGGAGAGCCCACAGGTGAACTGTTCCAGAGGGGAGAGGCCACAGGCAAACAGTTCCATAGGGGAGAGCCCACAGGCGAGCAGTTCCATGGGGGAGAGCCCACAGTCGAACATTTCCTTTGGGAAAGCATACAGGCGAACAGTTCCATCGGGGAGAACCCACAGGCAAACAGTTCCATGGGGGAGAGCCCACAGCTGAACAGTTCCACAGGGAGAGCCTACAAGTGAACAGTTCCATGGGGGAGAGCCCACAGGTGAACAGTTCAATAGGGGAGAGGCCACAGGCGAACAGTGTCATAGGGGAGAGTCCACAGGTGAACAATGTTATAGGGGAGAGCCCACAGGCGAACAGTTCCATGGGGGAGAGCCCACAGGCAAACTGTTCCATGGGGAGAGCCCACAGGTGAACAGTTCCATGGGGAGAGCCCACAGGCAAACAGTTCCATGGGGGAGAGCCCACAGGCGAAACGTTCCATGGGGGAGAGCACACAGGCCAAACGTTCCATGGGGGAGAGCCCACAGGCGAACAGTTCCATAGGGAGAACCCACAGGCGAGCAGTTCCAGAGGGAAGAGCCCACAGGCGAACAGTTCCATGGGGGAGAGCCCACAGGCAAACTGTTCCATGGGGAGAGCCCACAGGTGAACAGTTCCATGGGGAGAGCCCACAGGTAAACAGTTCCATGGGGGAGAGCCCACAGGCGAAACGTTCCATGGGGGAGAGCACACAGGCCAAACGTTCCATGGGGGAGAGCCCACAGGTGAACCGTTCCATAGGGTAGAGCCCACAGGCGAACAGTTCCAGAGGGGAGAGCCCACAGGCGAACAGTTCCATGGGGGAGAGCCCACAGGCGAACAGTTCCATGGGGGAGAGCCCACAGGTGAACAGTTCCATGGGGGAGAGCCCACAGGCGAACAGTTCCATGGGGGAGAGCCCACAGGCGGACATTTCCACAGGTGTGAGCCCACAGGCGAACAGATACATGGAGGACAGCCCACAGGTGAACAGTTCCATGAGGAGAGCCCACAGGCGAACAGTTCCATTGGGGAGAACCCACAGGCGAACAGTTCCATGTGGGAGAGCCCACAGGCGAACAGTTCCATGCGGGAGAGCCCACAGGCGAACAGTTCCATCGGGGGAGGCCACAGGCGAACAGTTCCATACGGGAGAGCCCACAGGCGAACAGTTCCAAGGTGAAGAGCCCACAGGTGACAGTTCCATAGGGGAGAGCCCACAGGCGAACTGTTGGCTACATACGAAGGATTCCATGCGGGAGAGGCCACAGGCGAACAGTTCCATCAGGGAGAGCTAACAGGTGAACAGTTCCATGGAGGAGGCAACAGGCGAAGGGTTCCATGCGGGAGAGGCCACAGGTGAACAGTTCCATGGGGGAGAGCCCACAGGCGAACAGTTCCATAGGGGAGAGCCCACAGGTGAACTGTTCCAGAGGGGAGAGGCCACAGGCAAACAGTTCCATAGGGGAGAGCCCACAGGCGAGCAGTTCCATGGGGGAGAGCCCACAGTCGAACATTTCCTTTGGGAAAGCATACAGGCGAACAGTTCCATCGGGGAGAACCCACAGGCAAACAGTTCCATGGGGGAGAGCCCACAGCTGAACAGTTCCACAGGGAGAGCCTACAAGTGAACAGTTCCATGGGGGAGAGCCCACAGGTGAACAGTTCAATAGGGGAGAGGCCACAGGTGAACAGTTCCATGGGGGAGAGACCACAGGCGAACAGTTCCATAAGGGAGAGACCACAGGCGAACAGTTCCATGAGGGAGAGCCGACAGGTGAGCAGTTCCATAGGGGAGAGACCACAGGCGAACAGTTCCATGGGGGAGAACCCACAGGTGAACAGTTCCATGGGGAGAGCCCACAGGCAAACGGTTCCATGGGGGAGAGCCCACAGGCAAACAGTTCCATGGGGGAGAGCCCACAGGCAAACCGTTCCACAGGGGAGAGCCCACAGGAGAACAGTTCCATGGGAGAGAGCCCATAGGCGAACAGTTCCATAGGGGAGAGCCAACAGGCAAACAGTTCCATGGGGTAGAGCCCACAGGAGAACAGTTCCATGGGGGAGAGCCCACAGGTGAACAGTTCCATACGGGAGAGCCAACAGGGAAACAGTTCCATGGGGGAGACTCCACAGGTGAACAGTTCCATAGGGGAGAGCCCACAGGTGAACAGTTCCATAGGGGAGAGCCCACAGGCGAACAGATCCATGGGGGAGACCCCACAAGTGAACAGTTCCATAGGGGAGAGCCCACAGGTGAACAGTTCCATGGGGAGAGCCCACAGGCAAACAGATCTATGGGGGAGACCCCACAAGTGAACAGTTCCATAGGGGAGAGCCCACAGGCCAACAGTTCCATGAGGGAGAGCCCACAGGCGAACAGTTCCATGTGGGAGAGTACACAGGCCAAACGTTCCATGGGGGAGAGCCCACAGGCGAACAGTTCCATAGGGAGAACACACAGGCGACAGTTCCATGGGAGAGCACACAGGCAACAGTTCCAGAGGGGAGAGCCCACAGGCGAACAGTTCCATGGGGGAGAGCCCACAGGTGAACAGTTCCATGGGGAGAGCCCACAGGCAAACAGTTCCATGGGGGAGAGCCCACAGGCGAAACGTTCCATGTGGGAGAGTACACAGGCCAAACGTTCCATGGGGGAGAGCCCACAGGCGAACAGTTCCATAGGGAGAACCCACAGGCGACAGTTCCATGGGAGAGAGCCCACAGGCGAACGGTTCCATAGGGTAGAGCCCACAGGCGAGCAGTTCCAGAGGGGAGAGCCCACAGGCGAACAGTTCCATGGGGGAGAGCCCACAGGTGAACAGTTCCATGGGGGAGAGCCCACAGGCGGACATTTCCACAGGTGAGAGCCCACAGGCGAACAGATACATGGAGGACAGCCCACAGGTGAACAGTTCCATGAGGAGAGCCCACAGGCAAACAGTTCCATTGGGGAGAACCCACAGGCGAACAGTTCCATGCGGGAGAGCCCACAGGCGAACAGTTCCATAGGGGAGAGCCCACAGGCGAACAGTTCCATCGGGAGAGGCCACAGGCGAACAGTTCCATCGGGTGAGGCCACAGGCGAACAGTTCCATACGGGAGAGCCCACAGGCGAACAGTTCCATGGGGGAGAGCCAACAGGCGAACACTTCCATAGGGGAGAGCCCACAGGTGAACTGTTCCAGAGGGGAGAGCCCATAGGCGAGCAGTTCCATGGGGGAGAGCCCACAGTCGAACATTTCCTTTGGGGAGAGCATACAGGCGAACAGTTCCATCGGGGAGAACCCACAGGAAAACAGTTCCATGGGGGAGAGCCCACAGCTGAACAGTTCCACAGGGAGAGCCTACAAGTGAACAGTTCCATGGGGGAGAGCCCACAGGTGAACAGTTCAATAGGGGAGAGGTCACAGGCGAACAGTGTCATAGGGGAGAGTCCACAGGTGAACAATGTCATAGGGGAGAGCCCACAGGCGAACAGTTCCAGAGGGGAGAGCCCACAGGCGAACAGTTCCATGGGGGAGAGCCCACAGGCAAACAGTTCCATGGGGGAGAGCCCACAGGTGAACAGTTCCATGGGGGAGAGCCCACAGGCGAACAGTTCCATGGCGGAGAGCCCACAGGCGAACAGTTCCATGGAGGAGAACCCACAGGCGAACAGTTCCATGCGGGAGAGCCCACAGGCGAACAGTTCCATGGGGGAGAGCCCACAGGCAAACAGTTCCATGGCAGAGAGCCCACAGGCAAACAGTTCCATGGCAGAGAGACCACAGGCGAACAGTTCCATCGGGGGAGGCCACAGGCGAACAGTTCCATACGGGAGAGCCCACAGGCGAACAGTTCCAAGGTGAAGAGCCCACAGGTGACAGTTCCATAGGGGAGAGCCCACAGGCGAACTGTTGGCTACATGCGAAGGATTCCATGCGGGAGAGGCCACAGGCGAACAGTTCCATCAGGGAGAGCTAACAGGTGAACAGTTCCATGGAGGAGGCAACAGGCGAAGGGTTCCATGCGGGAGAGGCCACAGGTGAACAGTTCCATGGGGGAGAGACCACAGGCGAACAGTTCCATAAGGGAGAGACCACAGGCGAACAGTTCCATCAGGGAGAGACCACAGGTGAACAGTTCCATAGGGGAGAGACCACAGGCGAACAGTTCCATGAGGGAGAGCCGACAGGTGAGCAGTTCCATAGGGGAGAGACCACAGGCGAACAGTTCCATGCGGGAGAGCCCACAGGCGAACAGTTCCATGGGGGAGAGCCCACAGGCAAACAGTTCCATGGCAGAGAGCCCACAGGCAAACAGTTCCATGGCAGAGAGCCCACAGGCGAACAGTTCCATCGGGGGAGGCCACAGGCGAACAGTTCCATACGGGAGAGCCCACAGGCGAACAGTTCCAAGGTGAAGAGCCCACAGGTGACAGTTCCATAGGGGAGAGCCCACAGGCGAACTGTTGGCTACATGCGAAGGATTCCATGCGGGAGAGGCCACAGGCGAACAGTTCCATCAGGGAGAGCTAACAGGTGAACAGTTCCATGGAGGAGGCAACAGGCGAAGGGTTCCATGCGGGAGAGGCCACAGGTGAACAGTTCCATGGGGGAGAGACCACAGGCGAACAGTTCCATAAGGGA
The DNA here is from genome assembly GCF_037043375.1 of Chiloscyllium plagiosum. NCBI lineage: Eukaryota > Metazoa > Chordata > Chondrichthyes > Orectolobiformes > Hemiscylliidae > Chiloscyllium > Chiloscyllium plagiosum. The sequence continues at coordinate 10,834,633 of NW_028270191.1, forward strand.
GAGACCACAGGCGAACAGTTCCATGAGGGAGAGCCGACAGGTGAGCAGTTCCATAGGGGAGAGACCACAGGCGAACAGTTCCATGAGGGAGAGCCGACAGGTGAGCAGTTCCATAGGGGAGAGACCACAGGCGAACAGTTCCATGGGGGAGAACCCACAGGCAAACCGTTCCACAGGGGAGAGCCCACAGGCAAACGGTTCCATGGGGGAGAGCCCACAGGCAAACAGTTCCATGGGGGAGAGCCCACAGGCAAACCGTTCCACAGGGGAGAGCCCACAGGAGAACAGTTCCATGGGAGAGAGCCCATAGGCGAACAGTTCCATAGGGGAGAGCCAACAGGCAAACAGTTCCATGGGGGAGAGCCCACAGGCAAACAGTTCCATGGGGTAGAGCCCACAGGAGAACAGTTCCATGGGGGAGAGCCCACAGGTGAACAGTTCCATACGGGAGAGCCAACAGGGAAACAGTTCCATGGGGGAGACTCCACAGGTGAACAGTTCCATAGGGGAGAGCCCACAGGTGAACAGTTCCATAGGGGAGAGCCCACAGGCGAACAGATCCATGGGGGAGACCCCACAAGTGAACAGTTCCATAGGGGAGAGCCCACAGGTGAACAGTTCCATGGGGAGAGCCCACAGGCAAACAGATCTATGGGGGAGACCCCACAAGTGAACAGTTCCATAGGGGAGAGCCCACAGGCCAACAGTTCCATGAGGGAGAGCCCACAGGCGAACAGTTCCATGTGGGAGAGTACACAGGCCAAACGTTCCATGGGGGAGAGCCCACAGGCGAACAGTTCCATAGGGAGAACACACAGGCGACAGTTCCATGGGAGAGCACACAGGCAACAGTTCCAGAGGGGAGAGCCCACAGGCGAACAGTTCCATGGGGGAGAGCCCACAGGTGAACAGTTCCATGGGGAGAGCCCACAGGCAAACAGTTCCATGGGGGAGAGCCCACAGGCGAAACGTTCCATGTGGGAGAGTACACAGGCCAAACGTTCCATGGGGGAGAGCCCACAGGCGAACAGTTCCATAGGGAGAACCCACAGGCGACAGTTCCATGGGAGAGAGCCCACAGGCGAACGGTTCCATAGGGTAGAGCCCACAGGCGAGCAGTTCCAGAGGGGAGAGCCCACAGGCGAACAGTTCCATGGGGGAGAGCCCACAGGTGAACAGTTCCATGGGGGAGAGCCCACAGGCGGTCATTTCCACAGGTGAGAGCCCACAGGCGAACAGATACATGGAGGACAGCCCACAGGTGAACAGTTCCATGAGGAGAGCCCACAGGCAAACAGTTCCATTGGGGAGAACCCACAGGCGAACAGTTCCATGCGGGAGAGCCCACAGGCGAACAGTTCCATAGGGGAGAGCCCACAGGCGAACAGTTCCATCGGGAGAGGCCACAGGCGAACAGTTCCATCGGGTGAGGCCACAGGCGAACAGTTCCATACGGGAGAGCCCACAGGCGAACAGTTCCATGGGGGAGAGCCAACAGGCGAACACTTCCATAGGGGAGAGCCCACAGGTGAACTGTTCCAGAGGGGAGAGCCCATAGGCGAGCAGTTCCATGGGGGAGAGCCCACAGTCGAACATTTCCTTTGGGGAGAGCATACAGGCGAACAGTTCCATCGGGGAGAACCCACAGGAAAACAGTTCCATGGGGGAGAGCCCACAGCTGAACAGTTCCACAGGGAGAGCCTACAAGTGAACAGTTCCATGGGGGAGAGCCCACAGGTGAACAGTTCAATAGGGGAGAGGTCACAGGCGAACAGTGTCATAGGGGAGAGTCCACAGGTGAACAATGTCATAGGGGAGAGCCCACAGGCGAACAGTTCCAGAGGGGAGAGCCCACAGGCGAACAGTTCCATGGGGGAGAGCCCACAGGCAAACAGTTCCATGGGGGAGAGCCCACAGGTGAACAGTTCCATGGGGGAGAGCCCACAGGCGAACAGTTCCATGGCGGAGAGCCCACAGGCGAACAGTTCCATGGAGGAGAACCCACAGGCGAACAGTTCCATGCGGGAGAGCCCACAGGCGAACAGTTCCATGGGGGAGAGCCCACAGGCAAACAGTTCCATGGCAGAGAGCCCACAGGCAAACAGTTCCATGGCAGAGAGACCACAGGCGAACAGTTCCATCGGGGGAGGCCACAGGCGAACAGTTCCATACGGGAGAGCCCACAGGCGAACAGTTCCAAGGTGAAGAGCCCACAGGTGACAGTTCCATAGGGGAGAGCCCACAGGCGAACTGTTGGCTACATGCGAAGGATTCCATGCGGGAGAGGCCACAGGCGAACAGTTCCATCAGGGAGAGCTAACAGGTGAACAGTTCCATGGAGGAGGCAACAGGCGAAGGGTTCCATGCGGGAGAGGCCACAGGTGAACAGTTCCATGGGGGAGAGACCACAGGCGAACAGTTCCATAAGGGAGAGACCACAGGCGAACAGTTCCATCAGGGAGAGACCACAGGTGAACAGTTCCATAGGGGAGAGACCACAGGCGAACAGTTCCATGAGGGAGAGCCGACAGGTGAGCAGTTCCATAGGGGAGAGACCACAGGCGAACAGTTCCATGCGGGAGAGCCCACAGGCGAACAGTTCCATGGGGGAGAGCCCACAGGCAAACAGTTCCATGGCAGAGAGCCCACAGGCAAACAGTTCCATGGCAGAGAGCCCACAGGCGAACAGTTCCATCGGGGGAGGCCACAGGCGAACAGTTCCATACGGGAGAGCCCACAGGCGAACAGTTCCAAGGTGAAGAGCCCACAGGTGACAGTTCCATAGGGGAGAGCCCACAGGCGAACTGTTGGCTACATGCGAAGGATTCCATGCGGGAGAGGCCACAGGCGAACAGTTCCATCAGGGAGAGCTAACAGGTGAACAGTTCCATGGAGGAGGCAACAGGCGAAGGGTTCCATGCGGGAGAGGCCACAGGTGAACAGTTCCATGGGGGAGAGACCACAGGCGAACAGTTCCATAAGGGAGAGACCACAGGCGAACAGTTCCATGAGGGAGAGCCGACAGGTGAGCAGTTCCATAGGGGAGAGACCACAGGCGAACAGTTCCATGAGGGAGAGCCGACAGGTGAGCAGTTCCATAGGGGAGAGACCACAGGCGAACAGTTCCATGGGGGAGAACCCACAGGCAAACCGTTCCACAGGGGAGAGCCCACAGGCAAACGGTTCCATGGGGGAGAGCCCACAGGCAAACAGTTCCATGGGGGAGAGCCCACAGGCAAACCGTTCCACAGGGGAGAGCCCACAGGAGAACAGTTCCATGGGAGAGAGCCCATAGGCGAACAGTTCCATAGGGGAGAGCCAACAGGCAAACAGTTCCATGGGGGAGAGCCCACAGGCAAACAGTTCCATGGGGTAGAGCCCACAGGAGAACAGTTCCATGGGGGAGAGCCCACAGGTGAACAGTTCCATACGGGAGAGCCAACAGGGAAACAGTTCCATGGGGGAGACTCCACAGGTGAACAGTTCCATAGGGGAGAGCCCACAGGAGAACAGTTCCATGGGGGAGAGCCCACAGGTGAACAGTTCCATAGGGGAGAGCCCACAGGCAAACAGATCCATGGGGGAGACTCCACAAGTGAACAGTTCCATAGGGGAGAGCCCACAGGTGAACAGTTCCATGGGGAGAGCCCACAGGCAAACAGTTCCATGGGGGAGAGCCCACAGGTGAGCAGTTCCATAGGGGAGAGACCACAGGCGAACAGTTCCATGGGGGGAGAACCCACAGGCAAACAGTTCCATGGGGGAGAAACCACAGGCGAACAGTTCCATGGGGGAGACCCCACAGGTGAACAGTTCCATGGGGGAGAGCCAACAGCCGAACAGTTCCATGGGGGAGACCCCACAGGAGAACAGTTCCACAGGGGAGAGCCCACAGGAGAACAGTTCCATGGGGGAGAGCCCACAGGCGAACAGTTCCATGGGGGAGAGCCAACAGGCGAACAGTTCCATGGGGGAGACCCCACAGGTGAACAGTTCCATGGGGGAGACCCCACAGGTGAACAGTTCCATGTGGGAGACCCCACAGGTGAACAGTTCCATGGGGGAGACCCCACAGGCGAACAGTTCCGTGGGGGAAAGCCCACAGGCGAACAGTTCCATAGGGGAGATTCCACAGGCGAACAGTTCCATGGGGGAGAGCCAACAGGAGAACAGTTCCACAGGGGAGAGCCAACAGGTGAACAGTTCCATGGGGGAGAGCCAACAGGCGAACAGTTCCATCGGGGAGAGCCAACAGGCGAACAGTTCCATGGGGGAGAGCCCACAGGCGAACAGTTCCATGGGGGACAGCCCACAGGCGAACAGTTCCATGGGGGAGAGCCCACAGATGAACAGTTCCATGGGGAGAGCCCACAGGCGAACAGTTCCATGGGGAGAGCCCACAGGCAAACAGTGCCATGGGGGAGAGCCCACAGGCAAACAGCTCCATGGGGGAGAGCCCACAGGCGAACAGTTCCATGGGGAGAGCCCACAGGCAAACAGTTCCATGGGGGAGAGCCCACAGGCGAACAGTTCCATGGGGGAGAGCCCACAGGCAAACAGTTCCATGGGGAGAGCCCACAGGCGAACAGTTCCATGGGGGAGAGCCCACAGGCGAACAGTTCCATGGGGGAGAGCCCACAGGCAAACAGTTCCATGGGGGAGAGCCCACAGGTGAACAGTTCCATGGGGAGAGCCCACAGGCGAACAGTTCCATGGGGGAGAGCCCACAGGCGAACAGTTCCATGGGGGAGAGCCCACAGGTGAACAGTTGCATGGGGAGAGCCTACAGGCGAACAGTTCCATGGGGGAGAGCCCACAGGCGAACAGTTCCATGGGGGAGAGCCCACAGGTGAACAGTTCCATGGGGAGAGCCCACAGGTGAACAGTTCCATGGGGAGAGCCTACAGGCGAACAGTTCCATGGGGGAGAGCCCACAGGCGAACAGTTCCATGGGGGAGAGCCCACAGGCGAACAGTTCCATGGGGGAGAGCCCACAGGTGAACAGTTCCATGGGGAGAGCCTACAGGCGAACAGTTCCATAGGGGAGATTCCACAGGCGAACAGTTCCATGGGGAGAGCCCACAGGCGAACAGTTACATGGGGGAGAGCCCACAGGTGAACAGTTCCATGGGGAGAGCCTACAGGCGAACAGTTCCATAGGGGAGATTCCACAGGCGAACAGTTCCATGGGGAGAGCCCACAGGCGAACAGTTCCATGGGGGAGAGCCCACAGGTGAACAGTTCCATGGGGGAGAGCCCACAGGCGAACAGTTCCATGGGGGAGAGCCCACAGGTGAACAGTTCCATGGGGGAGATTCCACAGGCGAACAGTTCCATAGGGGAGATTCCACAGGCGAACAGTTCCATGGGGAGAGCCCACAGGCGAACAGTTCCATGGGGGAGAGCCCACAGGTGAACAGTTCCATGGGGGAGAGCCCACAGGCGAACAGTTCCATGGGGGAGAGCCCACAGGTGAACAGTTCCATGGGGGAGATTCCACAGGCGAACAGTTCCATAGGGGAGATTCCACAGGCGAACAGTTCCATGGGGAGAGCCCACAGGCGAACAGTTCCATGGGGAGAGCCCACAGGCGAACAGTTCCATGGGGGAGAGCCCACAGGCGAAGAGGTTCCTGAAGGAGTAGCCACAGGTGAATGGTTTGCTGTGTGGTCGCCCCCCCCCCCCCCCCCCCCCCTCCCCCGCTGCCCCGTGAACATTTCCTCTGGATTACTGTTGCCAGCAGTAGATCCTCTGGCATTTTGAGTCTGTTTAATAAGTGATTGGTTGCGAAATCAAATTCCACAATCTCATCTCAGTCAATATGTTCTCATCCCTCTAACAGAAATCGATCCACCTCCTGTATTCTGTGGCCGAGAGTTCCACACTCATGCATGCTCCCCCCCCCACCCCCCACCCCATCTCTGGCCGAACAGGACAATGCTCCCAGATCAGGGTCACCCACAAGGGGAATCATCCATTCCATCGCCACCTTGTCAAGACCGTTCCACCTTTTAGACCCTTCAAACAAACCGTCCACTCAATTTTAGACTCATAGTGTCATACGGCAGCGAAACAGGCCCTTTGGCCCATCATGTCTATGCAGGCCAACAAACTACACTCATCTCACTTACCTGCATTTGACCCATCGTCTACTATAGCCTGGCATCTTAAACCCTTATGCCTTTGACACATATGCTCTGGGGAAGAGATTCTCATAATCTACTCTGTCAGTGCTTCTTATAATTGTGCGTATCTTGATCAGATTCCCCCTGCTCTGCGCTCCCCAGCATCCTCCCAGCTCCAGGGAAAACAAACCCAGCCTATCCAGTTTCTCCTCATAACTGAGGCTGTCCAGCCCAGGCAACATCCTGGTGAATCTCCTCTGCCCCCTCCCTCTCCAGCGCGATCACTTCCTCCTGATAGAGTGGGGACAGGAACTGCACGCCATGTTCCACCTGTGACCTCACCAATGTTTTATCCAGCTGCAACAAGACTTTCTTGGCGACCCTGGCTAATGTAGGCAAGCATCCTCTTTGCCTTCTTCCTCACCCTGTCAACCTCTGCCGATCCCTTCAGAGACCGATGGACGTGTTGACCAAGTTCCCTTCGTTCCTCAGTACTCCCTAGGGGCCTACCAGTCACTGTGCCTCTCCTTTCCTCATTAGACCTTCCAAAATGCATCACCTTACATTAAACTCCAACTGCCATCCCTCTGCCCAATTTACCAGCTGATCACGATCAGACTGTAACCTGAGACCATCCTTCTCGCCATCAACGACATCACCGATTTTTGTGTC